>NW_007259807.1:49432-226336 GCF_000164805.1 Carlito syrichta
CATGCACTACCACACCCAGCTGATTTTTTGTAGAGATGAGGTCTCGCTGCCCAGGCAGGTCTCGAACCCGCGGGCTCAGGCAATCCACTCACCTCAGCCTCCCAAAGGCGCGGGATTACAGGCTGAGCCACCGAGCCCGGCTGAGGGTTGATTTCTGAGGCCACCACCCTTGGCTCCTAGATGACTATCTTCTTCATCTTTACAGAGTCTTTCCTCTGAGCATATCTGTGTTCTGTTCTCTTCTTATAAACACACCAGTCATATTGGGTTAGGGCCTACCCATTTAACCTTAATTATCTCCTTAAATTCTATCTCCCCAAATTCTGTCACAATCTGAAGTACCAGGGGTTAGGTCTTCAACATATGAATTTTGGGGGTCATGTAATTCAGCCTATAACAGGAACTAATAAACACTTTCATAATAAAAAGGTTTTATAAGTGAAAGCAATTTTAGCTTGTTGAGAAACAGTTTATCATGGACAACCTGTTTGCTAATGCACAGAACATTAGCTAATGCTAATGTCAGGTGAGCACAGTCTCCTTTTCCCCTCCCAACCACAGCTAGAATAAGCTGATTTATTTGTTTCAGTTATTTGATAAATACAGCAGACCTCAAACCCTAAAAACTCATGTAAGGAGGATTATGTATTTTATGTTGTAAAAAGATCACTTCAGCCCTGAGAAGTGTTTACATTCTCAGAGGAGAGGCACTAAGTCATCCCCACTGAGACTGAGTATCTAGGGGTATGAGGCTGATCGATTAAAACCTATTGGTTGTCCCTGTTTAGTGCCTGTTTTCCTTAAATAAACTTCAATAGACCTCTTTAACCAGGCCACCCACTCTTGTTTTTCTTCCTACTCTTTTTGCCCCTCCCTATCTTACAAAGTAAACCCAAGGATCATTACAGTAAAAATTTTATACTAAAAATTATGTCAAACCTCCAGGTGTCAGCCTTTTGGAAATCCAGAAAGACAGTTTCCTTGGTAGTCTCACAGTGCGCTTGTGGGTTTCCTATTTGAAAAATTATTTTAACAATGTATCAAGAGCCATGATCTAATACTCCAATTTCAAAAATATATTCCTGCTCAAAATATGGGAAAAATTATATGTACAAATTGTTCATTACAGTTGTATTTACATTACCTAAAAACTGAAAGTAAAAGATACATATAATGGTAAAATAGTTAAATTATAGCACATCTAATTGCTAGAAAATTCTACAAACATTAAGGGTGAGTATCATAAAGAAAAACTCATGGTATTTTTTTACATGGATATTTTAAATTCTGAGAAAGGGGGAAAAACACGAACAAAGTCAGAATACAGATAAATCTGGACAAAACTCTTACAGGTTAGCAACAATAACAGAAGCAAAAATCCAATTCATCAACTAAGAAACAACGAGAACAAGTGATTCACAGAAAATGAAATATATATGACTAACTAACCACACAAAACAATTTCAAATGCATTCAACTCAAACTTGAAGAAATGCCTATTTGTATTCACAATGAGATACTATGTCTCACATGATGGTCAAGATCCAAAGACTCAGGGAAGGGTTTGAAGAAAGAGGAACTATTGATAGAAGTGTAAGTGGGTATAGACTTTATGGAGCACAATTTGACAGTATCGACCATATTTTAAAATGCTCATTCTCTTTTGCTACCAGTAATTCTGGAGAAATACTTTTATGGTGCATTATGATGTGTGTACTTGGATTATTACTGCAGACTCTTCATGTGAACAGCAATCCTTGGTGGTCTGATTGGATAAATTATGCCATGTCTATGTAATAGAATACTACGCAGCCACTAATGAAAATGAGACAGCTTTGTGTTCACTGTCATGATGTAATGTCTGTGATGTAGGAAGGGGGAAAGTTAGAAGGTTTCTTTTGTGAAGCAATAAGGCATATGTATATATATGCTTATCTGCGTCTGAAAATGCTCAGAAGTATGTGGAAAAATGCACACTGGCAGTCAGTACTGGCAGTTACTGACTTTCCGGGGAGTGAGACATGATGGGGGAGAGTAAGGAAAAGATAACTTTTGCTTTCTATAATTGTATAACCTTGATAGATTGAGGCAAGCATGTGTCACTTGTATAATACGAAAATGCCAAGTGACAGTTTTAAAAATTTCAGAGGATCATGAGAAATGTTCAGGATGCTAAGTGATAAATAGGAGACAAAATTGAATTTGCAAAATAGTAAAAATTCATATCATGAATAAAAGAAACAGAATTATAATAGTTTATGATCTGGTGATAGAATTGCTGGGCAAGTGCTGTCCCTATTACCTAGTTTTCAGCAACCTGCTTATGTGGCTTTTACCTCTTAAAAATAATTAAAACAAAATAAACATACAAGTGTTCTTGATTGACTTCAGCTAAAAACAAAAAATCCACATGTGCAATGTATTAGTGAAGAGCAGATCTGAGTGAGATGATGCTCACAGGTAACCCAGAAACTACACCTTCCTTGGTTCCATAACTATCTTGAAATCAAGAGAAAAGGTTCTCAGTGGCTTCTTGCATCCAGGTTTTCCAGCCTCACTGAGACATCTTGACTGAGCATCCAGAGAACCAGCTTTTTGTCTTGACAGTTCTGAAAATTATCTAATTTCTCCTTGTCTTCAATCTATGTTGTCTTCAGCAACTTCTCAGATTAGCCTTGAACCATGGCCAACGTTGATTTCCCATAGTCCTATTCTTCTAGTTCTCTCTTGCTCTTAAGTCAGCCCCCACTCTTCTCTGTATTCCCACAAATCCTTCCATGTACCTTCTAGAACTCTCCCACTTTGCCCTCCAACTCTCCATTCTCCTCAAAGTCTTCTCTCATTGACCCCATCCACTTCCCGGCCAGACTTCCTCACCAAGGCTCTCACTGGGAGGTTGTTTATACTCTCCAGTCCAACCCATCAGGGTTTGGAGACCGACCTACCTCTGCTTCTCATGACACTGCCACTTCCAAACCACTGTGACTCCCAAATATATTTGTCTTCCAGTCCTGTCTTCTCATCTGAGCTCCAGACCCATATATCCTGCAGCCCCCTTAACAAACCTGCTACAGGGACATCTCATAGGCACCCTGAACACAAAATATCCCACATCTGACCCTGCATCTTCTTTCTACAAGCTCACCTCTCCTCCCCTTGTGCTTTCCATCTTGGTAAAAGAATCTCATTATTCCAGAAAACTGGGGTTCCCTGGATATTTCCTTCTCCCTCACTCCCATATCCAAATCACCATCAAATCTATGGACGCTTACCTCCCACATACCCTATGATCACAGCTCTCTTGCTCATCTTACCTCCCCCATCCTGCTCCAAGCCACTGCCATCTCTCAAGTAGACTGCAATCACTTCTACCTGGTGTCCCTGTGTCATCTCAGGCTTCTTTCCCATCTCACCTCCATACAACTGTTCTATGTGTATAACACAGAGATACTATCATATCCTCCTCAAATTGCACATCTTTGTTCACAGGATAAACCCAACTTCTCTAGCCAGCTCTGTAAGACTTCTCATAATCTGCCTCTACTCTATCCTCTTCATACCCCAAATATTTAATGAGGAGACCAAGACTAATATGGGACCCATTTTAGGAGAATAAGCAAGTAAACAAAATAACTGTGAGCATGATGAGTGCTATGAACAGGTTCTGAGCTAGAAATTACCAGGATGGGAACACAGGATCTCCTTGAGATGGGGTGATTTGAAAAGGCCTTGGGGGAGAGACAACAGTTAAGTGCATTCCAGAAGCATGAGGAAGTATCAGGCATTGTTGAGAGCAGAAAGAAGAGTGTTACAGCATCTGCAAATTTTTGAGTCTAAAATAGTGACATCATAGTCAAAGGGATAGAAAATCATTGTGGATGGAGAAGAGTGAGGGAGGGATCTAAACAGGTCTCATCATACTGATCACATCAGCAGTTTGGATTTTATTCTAAGGACAATGGCAAATCACATTCCTTTCACTGATTACACTGGTCCCACTGAGGCTTTGTCATTTCTTTGAATGCTTCAACGTCCTTCCTGTCCCTGGGTCATTCAAACATGGCGTTCTTTCTATCTGGAATCTCATGTTGAATCATCTGTTGTCTGGCTGGCGCCAATACATACTCAGGTCTCAGCTAAAAGGCCGCTTCACCCCAGTGGCCGTGCCTGGCCTCCCAGCTAAGATCAGGCCCTATCACATATTCTTATATTGCCCTCTATTTTTCCTCGGTGGCTTTTACCACAACAGAAATGAATTGATGATATGTCTGTTTGTCAGCCACTCTATCCCCAGGACTGGGAACAGGCTACATACTTTTAAAAGATTCTTAAACAAATGTCCAAATTAATTAAAATCGGGCAAGCTTAAAATTTGTTTGACTGAGACTGACAAAGACCATAGAAACTTGAAAGTTAGAAAAGATGTGGAATCCCATTAAGCCAAACTGCTTGATTTATTGATGAAGGATGTGTCCAGAAAGGAGAAGTCACATATCCAGAGCCACGGAGCTGCTCACCAGCAGAAGCCTTTTCTAGATCCGATAGGCCCTCACGTTTTTCTCATAGAACTCTGTGGTACTTGAATGAGCTTCCTAGTGGGAAGTGGATTCCTTGAGACAAACTGTTTCTGGCTGCTAATAACTGACTAGGAAAGAAAAAATAATGTAGGCAACGCTTGTAGTTCACTGATGGCTTTAGTTACAGAGATTAAAGTGTCAGATTGGGAAGGTTCCAGCAGGTCTCTGTTTTGACACCAGTTTTAGAGTGAAGGTAAAGTCATCCAGAGCTGGCTCCTTGGCGTGTTGGGTAGCAGTGTCCCATGGGGCTCTCCTTCAAAACCTCAGTTCAGTTTGTCAGAGTGGGTCTGGTTGGCTCCAGAGAGGCCTACAGCTAGAAAGAATAACAGGGGTGTGCAGTCCAGGCCCGAGACCTGTTGGCACCAAAGTGTGGGAAAATTTCTCACAAGGCCTGCCCACGGTCAGCCTGGTCCAGACCAAGGTTATTAATCTTTCATGTCCCCAAACACTCAAGTCACAGAGTTTTGAAAAGGAAAAATAAAGTGGAGTGGGGGAGGCAGTAGAGTAGAGTTGAAAGAACAGCAGAAGGTGTCTTGGGAGCCTGGCCTCAAGTTCTGCAACCAAAATCAAGAGGGTTGGAGCAGGTGATGTCTCAGCTGTCTACCAGCCTAATGGTTGGGTTTGAGGCTTTTGAATTCCATTCACATCTGACTTATCTGGACACATTTTCAGGAAGTGCTTCTGATCATGGAGTCAGATTGCCCAGATTCCAGTCTTGGCTTTACCATATATTAGCTGTATGCTCTTAACCCCTTGTTGTCTCAATTTTCCTCATCTGTAAAATGGACTTCATAGGGTTGTTCTGAAGATGACAGGGAATTCCCTATTAAAGTGGTTAGCATATAACAAAATTTCAAAGAACATTAGCTAATACCATTATTGTTTTATGACACAGGAAAATTATTCCCAGAAAAGACAGGGACCACAGAGAACCAAAGGCTCATAATCACTTGCACAGAATAGAAGAAAGGGCATTTCTCAGCTGTCATCATATCTAAAAAGTATAAAAGGAAATGGTGCTTGAGACATAATAAATAAATAAGCGGGATCCAAAACTTCATACAGCTTGATCTAATTTTTGAAAAATTCAGTACAAAACCTATACTAAGAATATAGGCAAGGAGGCATGCAGAAGAATCTTAGCAGCAGTTAGCCCTAAGAGGAGATGTTGAGGCTATCCATGGTCTATATTTTCTATTTTATTTATTTGCCTATTTGTGCTTTCTAAATTGTTCAGCAAATATTTAGTACTTTGTAAAAACAAAGATTTCTTTTAAATGCTAACATCAGAGGAAGTGGAGAAAATAAATCAAATTTTTGTCAATGGCTTTATTATACATACAGTTTATTCATTATCTGGGACTCTGAGTCATTTTCATTTGGAAGTTATTCTTACAACTGTTTCTATGCCTTTAGTTGTAAAACAAAACAAGGCAAAAACCGAAGGAGTCGTGTTGAAATTGAAACATGAGGGGGGTGAATATGATAATAATTATTTGTTAAATGAATGAATGAGATTCACTCAAGTGGTAGAATCTTTATGATGAGGCAATTGATTGCACACAGGGTAAGATTCATGTTTCTTAATATGATTCACAATGTGATTCTGATTTTGCGGGACACATACACACACATCTACACACACACACACACACACACACACACACACACACACACACACACCCTGAGTCTCCTTAGGTACAAATGGAGTAACATTTAATGGACTTACATTCATGGTAATAATTCAGTTTCTACTGCCTCTTGTCCCTCCTTGTATAACAGAGCCCCCTGAAAGTAATTAAGTCAATGTCTAATGAGAAAGTAGAGACAGCATAAAAAGGAAATTATGTTTTGTTGTCTTCAAAGTGGTTTTTCTTAGTTGTTTTTAACATATCAAACTTTAAAAATGCCTTTCAAAATATTCTCTTTGGAAGGACTTTGAGCTATTTGCTTCTTTGAAAACTACAGGCTATGTGAAGGTGAGTGGGCATGTGATTCCTTTCCTATAAAGCATATGTCCTTCAGCCAGTCTTTCTGGAAGGAAGTGGATGGTCTTATATGTTTTCTATCTCTCCAGGACCCTGAGAGAGTACTGGGCACAGGATATCCCAGAATAACCATGTATTTAATCTGGAAAAAAATACTTCAAAATCTTTCCTATCCCTTGGCTTGTGGGGTTACCTAGAGTCTCCAAAATCACACAGTCATTTCACGGCAAGACTGGGGCTCTTTGTACTAATACTGGGCAGTTTCTTTTCTCTGCACCAAATACTTATTCATTGAAATGGAATCCAGAAGCTGTAGCTGAAAATTGTCCCCAAACCATTTCTCTCAAAGACCTCTAATTCTTCTTCCCCCCCATAGTCCAAGAAATAGAGTGGATCGGATTGAATTTAAAGATTTTATGAGCAAAAGAAGATAAATCCAAAAGCACTTCACCTTTCAACATCTCATCCCTTCTGAAATGCTTTAAATAACGTTTGAGGGAAAAGAAAAGGTGAATATGGGTAAAAAAGAGTTGAATTAAGTTCTTCTTTTCCTACTTTTCTGAAGCATTTTATTAGATTGCTGCAGCATATCTAGAAAGACCTGGAAACCTACAGGGCTCTTTGTTCTGTGACGGTCTCCACTTTGCCTTCCTCCTAATCCTCCAGTGTCCACTCTTCACCACTTATCCTAACAGAGACCTCGCTTAGTGCATTAATGAAATTACTAACGTCTAGTCATAGACACACTCATACCACTGTTTCTAGAATGACATTTATATTATACTCTGCCTCCTGTATCTTTCATGAGGGAGTTTTTATGTGTCACTAAAAAATACTGGATAACACTCTTTATTAGCCCCATGATACCCTGGCCCATCAATACTTGTCCAGGCCTGATGAGATCATGCTCTGGTTCTTAATCAGAGTGAAAGAGAGCAAGAAATACCTTTATTAAAAAATCAATTAAAAACCAGTTGCCCAGGTAAACAAAACACATCACCGGGGCCTGAAAAGAGGACTAATAATGAAATGAAGTGAATGAGGTGGCAAGAAGCCACTGATGAGGAAAAGGCCTAGTGATTACAGGTCACTTCGGGGCACATCGTTTTCCTTTTGTTTTGTTTTATTTAAAATCTTCTCCTTCAAACACAAAAATGCAATCACTTACCATTCTCATCTGCTCTGAATAATTTTTTTTTTTTTTTTTTTTGAGTTGGAGTCTCACTCTATCGCCCAGACTGGAGTGCAGTGGCCGCTCCAGGCCACCGCAGCCTCGACCTGCTGGGCTCCAGCGATCCTTCCGCCTCAGCCTTCCAAGTAGCCAGAATTACAGGCATGCGCTACCACGCCCAGCTGATTTTTTTTGCTTTATTGTAGAGATGAGGTCTCACTGCCCAGGTGGGCTCAGGCAATTCGCTCACCTCAGCCTCCCAAAGGCGTGGGATTACAGGCTGAGACACCGAGCCCGGCTCTGAATAATTTTTTGAGGAGCAAGAACGGATTTTTCCAGAACCCTCTGTAGACATACCTGGTCCTCAACACACCCAACCACAGGCAAGAAGCTCAGCTGATGTAAGCAGTGTGATACAGACCTTGAATCTCTGCTTCAGAAATGATGACTTAGCATATCAAAGTGAGCATAGAAATGATGACTTTAAGTGCAGATTTCAGGGTCTCATTCCCAGAGAATCCTGTTTAGTCACGCTGAGAAGAGCCCAGAAGTCGGCATATTTAAGCAGACATTCCAGACGGATCTCATGCAAAAAGAAAGACTGGGAACCACCCTTGTAACAGGCATGGTCCATGGGCCTTCCTTCCTTGGGGCAGAAAGTTTGCCAGATGGTCGGGTCTCCCAATGTATCCACCCATGTAACCACCTATCCCAACCAAGATATGGAACATTTTCCTCCCCAAGAAAGTTCCTTCATGACTCATTGCAGCCCTGCATCACCCCATGCCCAGATGACTTTTATCACCCTAGATTAGTTTTGCCTGTTCCAGAACCTTGTCTATGTGGAAGCATACTCTGTTGTGTCTTGCTTCTTTTGTGCAACACCTTGTTTGCAAGATGTCATGACACAATGAATGGATAGCACATATCACAGTGCCTGTCCACAGTGAACTAATGCCAGGTGCTATCATCACTATCATCATTACTAATATCACTTCATCCTCTGAAGATTTATTATTGTTTTTGGTTTACTTTGTTATTAAACAATGATGAGAATAAACATGGCAGCCACGTGGCCTGGGGAAATACTTTCTTTGTGGGCTGTTAGTCTTCGTGTCCAACTTCTTCAGGAATACCCTTAGATAGCAAACACAAGACTGCCAATTAGCTTGATTGCAGTATGGTTACCATAAGACAGTGATCCCCAGAGCACCAATTATTATATTATAATTGGATGATAGCAATTTTATCATGAGTTCCAAGAAAGTTGGGTCACAATTGTTATATGAATATTCCTGCTTAAGAAATACTGGTTCATAAAACTCATGAGTAATGAAGCCAGATCCTTCAGAGGTAGGAAGAAAGAGGTCTTTAATAAGAGAACACCTCTACCTACACCCCAGCTTCTAGAAACAAATGATGGGGTTGTGCATTTTCTCCTTGATTGCTTTATGTCTATAATTATGACACTTATAACACAATTATTTAAAAAACAAAAGGAATATGACAAGACACTGGTGTTCATTCTGGTTCAATTGGGGTTCTTTTTTGGTTGTTGTTGCTGGAGTCTCACTCTTGTCACCCAGACCGGAGTGCAGTGGCCACCCGGCCACTGCAGCCTCGACCTGCTGGGCTCCAGTGATCCTTCCGCCTCAGCCTTCCAAGGAGCTGGAACTACAGGCGCGCGCTATCATGCCTGGCTATAATTGGGGTTCTTTATATGGGAATGTAAGTAGCAGAGAAATGAGCACTAGGCTTATTTTTTTTAATTTATTTATGTATTTATGCCTTCAAGAAGGCTTTCAGCCTGAAGTCCCTCCAGAGCAGATTAGAAACTCTTTCCAGGAAAATTAAATGTGGGCTTTAAAAAAATATGGCACTAAGCTGCATTTAGTAAGGTAAAGTCCCCTGGTAGAAAGCCAAATATTATGCCCTGCTTGGAAATAATAACATTCATATTAAATAGTTTGCATTTGAGGGGAAAAGGCTAACAAGAAACAAAGAAAAAGAAGCCGAAGTTGTAAGTAAGGGCAATGTCTCGTTGCCACAGAACAAAGCGGCTTTTGGGAATGGCATAATGCTTCATCTCATGGTAATCAAGGACCAGGAGAGAAAGAGAAATAGAGCGAGAGCGAGAGAGAGAATGAATGAGGGGTCAGAAACCCTCACATGACTCTTGGAACAAGCGCTTTGAGGCCCAGCCGTTCCTGGTCACTCACACTGGAAACATCCCTTTGGTCTGCTTTTATGACATAATTTGTGGGCATTCCTATTCACTAATTTTTCGATAAATATTGTGTCAATTTTTGTGCCTGGCACAAGCTGCTTCTAGCTCTAACTGAAAAATACAAAAGAATTTCACTTTTTTCTTTTTTTCTTTCAAACAGATAAAATTGTAGGGTTTGATCTGTGTCTAGTTTCTACATGACCCTCACCACATTATGTTCTGTGTATCTCTTATTATGTGTCATCTCTCTTTTGATTGGATCTTTTTGAAGACAGGAATTATGTCTTATTCACCTTGGTCTTTTTGCTTAGCACAGGGCCTGGGATGGGATGCAGAAATTACCCAAAAGATTCCTGAATGGATGACAAAACAGGAGCTTTTTTAACTTGCCTCATAAAAAATACAGAAATAAACACGTCTCAGAAGGTGATTCAATTAAGAATCGCCTGGAGCATAGATTTTAAATGCTCATTCTCCAGTTGTCTTCCAGAAATGCTAATTAGGTCCAGGGTGTGTCTCAGGAATGCAAGTGTTCAACAAGCTTTCCAAGTAATTCTTATCTTAGGCACATTTGAGAAACCCTGCTCTAAAGTAAAATACTATTGACAAAAGATATATTGGAAAGTAAAGAATGATATTTCAGCTGGAGCCTTATTTGTATGGACAATAAGCATTGGTGGCTAACACACACTAAAAAAAATTAAGCTAATATTCATTTAAATAGTAACTCTGTTTTAGAGCCAGTCTTCCTCTTGATGGTAGCATATCACTAAATGATTTTGAATCTGCCCCAGTGTACAGAGGCCTGAAGCCCCACCTTCTGAGGCTGTTGGACCACAGCAATCCCTTTGCTACCACTTCCTTTTCCTTGTTTCAATTCCTGATGTAAATGAGGACCATTCTGGGGATGTCTGAGAGGTAAATTTACTGCCCATTGATTTTCACAAATCCTGCGGGTCCTGTGAAATCCTCTTAAATGAGTATCAGATACAGAAACAAAACTGGGAAATTGAATAGGAAATGCCATAGTTCAGAGTGAAATGCGAATGTTCATCTGTTCTGTTGAAAAACACAGGCCCAGTGTGATCTGGCAGAAGCCCAGGCTGATGTGGTAAACACATATTTTAAGGAAAAGCCTCAGACATACCCCAATTATTGTATAGATGTCCAGGTTAGAGCAGGACAAATGGGGCAGTGACTCTAATTGGCTCCTTGGACGAATTCAAATTTCGAATAAGCTAGAGAAAGAGTGAGATTGTTGTAGCATCATATAGTGGTAACTTCTTGCAAAAGCATTGCTTAATTGACATCCTAAATCATAATACGGCTCCTCTTAGAATCAGTCACCAAGAGCCACTTGCAAGCTTATAAAGTCACAGTGATACGCAATGATGCCTCTGTCAGTGAATAGCTGGCAACACAAGTCAGTCAGCTTTCTTCCATCCAAGCCCCAAACAATAGGCTTTCATGCAAAATTGCCAATTTGCATTTGGATGTAATTGAATACATCGGGTATAACCTACTATGTTAGCATCTCCTCTGCTCCATGCAAGAAATATAAAGTAAAATGAGCCATGGCATCTGACCATGCAGGATTTATACTCTGATGGAACAGTTGCCTAAAATAAATAACATCATAATGACAGAATGTGTGAAATCCTCAGCCGTAACATAGACCAGTGCTTCTCAAACTTTAATGCACGTATGAATCTGGGGATCTTGTTATAATGCAGATTCTGATTCAGCCAGTGTAAGACAGAGCCCAAGATTCTGCATTTCTAACAAGCTCCCAGGTAATACACTGCTGATCTGAGGCGTTTTGAGGCATTGGGCATCCAGGTGGAAGTGCCAGGTAGGTAGCTAGAAATATACACCTGGAACTCACGAGAGAGGTACAGATACAATTTGGTGGGAGTTACAGACATCTAGATGGCATTTAAAGCCACAAGACTGGCTGAGGTCACCAAGAGAACGAGTGTGGAGAGAGAAGACCAAGGAGTAGAACACCAAAGATGCATTTCATGCGAGCAAATTTGGTTGGATCCAAAGGCTCCTTTTGAGAGTAGTGAAATATAGCAGACCAAGGTTGGAGCACGGTTGTAAAGCAACCCAAATATCACTGTAAAGAATTTGGACTTGAGGAAACAATTCTTGCTCTTGATGGTCTTGGGAGAAACTAATGGTTCATACAACTGATGACAAGATGACATCAGCCTCATGTAGTCACATCACCCGGGGCTTATACAAACAGAGTCATATAAAACACATTAGGCTCGTATGCTACTCTGGGGCTCTGATAATTTCACAAAACATTTAAGAAAGCAATTTTGAGTGACTTTCCCAATGCTGCAAGCAAGTTATTTCTGTAACTGAGGGGTAGACTATAAATATGACACATCTCTGTTTGGTAATTGCTTTATTTCGGATTAAGACTAGCAATTTTCTTGTCAGAGACAGGCATGTAGTAGAAAGGGAGTGAGGAAATTTGGACAGCTTGGGCAGCTTTTGCAACTTGAAAAGTCATCTACAGTTATTTTCTGTTAAATCAACATGGCAGATTCGGCACCAGCATCAACTTTATATTCTCTTTCTCTCTCTTTGGTTTAATACTCCTTAGAGCCCCAAAGTTTATTAACCCTGTTAAGAGCAGGCCCGTTGTGTCTTGTTATTCCCTTCTAAACTGGAATGACTCTATTGTAAGAGTTCCTGGGTAAAGTGGTTAAAGAAAGTTGGAAAAAACTGCACTTTGGTAATGGGCACCCAGGTTTTAATAACCTCATTCATTCTAGTCATTAAACCAAACGTGCAAATCCCCGGGATTGCATTTAGCTCAGTTTAACCAGTTAGGCACCATGTGTTTATGTGTCTTTTATATCTTAACACGTGTGTGTGAATCCAGTCTTCCCCAGGGCACCCACTGTGAAGATCTGTACCTAATGATTATCTGATCAACATGACTAACTTGTTCCATTTACTGAGCAAAGCAGTCATAATTCTTCCTACAATTTTTAGCCTACTTTATTCTTTTCCAAAATTATTTTTCAGCTGAGCACAGTGGTTCACATCTCTGACTCCAGCACTTTGGGAGGCTGAGGAATGGAGATTGCTTGAGGCCAGGCATTCAAGACCAGCCTGGGCAACATAGTAAGACGCTGTCTCTACAAAAATAAAGCACTTTTGGAGGTAGTAGCATGTTCCAGGTGGGGAGAATAAAAAGAACTTTGCCTTTATAAAGTTCTATTTTGTTTACATATAGAAACGTAAAGCAAAAACAACAAAATGCTAACGTGTTAATCCTCGGCAGTGACTATTCCCATCTTTGCTATATTCTTCTCTGCTATTTTTTAATATTGTAACATTAAAAAATAATAATAATAAAAGCTCTGCTGAGAACTCAGGGTAAACAGACCTCCAGGCACAATACAGTTATACTCTGACTTATCTTTCTTGCCTCAACTTGCCTTTAATCAGAAACCATGTCAAGAGGTGAAAAAAGGAGTGGTGAACTTTTGCACCTTAACTTAAAACTCCTTTAGATACAGTGGTTTTTAGACATTTTTTGTTGCTAATCTCTATGCAATAAAATGTACCCAGTTCAATGAGTTTTGAACCAATGCAGAGTTTGTGGCTACCACAGTCAAGATACGAGATGTCCCCATCACCTTTGGTTGTCAGTTTTCTCTCTCATCTTCATTTCTGGCAACCACTGAGCTGCCTCAGCCCCTAAGGTTTTGTTTTTCCCTGCTTATCATTAGTTTTTATGTACAGTCACTTCTTTTGATAATTGTCATTTTCAGATGACTTCCATTTTACTGGGTTCTCATTGTGAGATGGTTTGATGAGCACACTACCACTATATTTTCCAAGTTAGTTGGAAGTAAACAGTAATTCAGCTTCTTATCATAGAGAGCTCCCTTGATTGTTCAGGCCCAAAATATCAAATCCACATCTCCTGAAATTTCCTTTTAATTTACTGGTCTTTTTGTGTAAGTGGGTTTCATGTGGCTTGCCCAGAGAGAGCTCACTGCAGCTCACATTTAGCCATTAGACTCTCACATGCAATTTCTGTCAACATCCTTGGGAGGGGTGCAGAATGAACTAACAGCAAATTTATTTCACTCTCAAAGGCTAAACAACACTTCCTTTCCGGTTTCCATTCTGTGTCAGAGCCCATAGTAAGCTGATTTGACACAAAGGTGACAGCATTTCTTTTCTTTCTCTGTTCCAGTTAATTATTTTTAAAAGAGACATAAAGAAGTTTTAAAATTGCTTTCAGCACCTCCCGTTCAAATACTACATTCCAAGTTTAAGCTCAAACTTAAGGATAATGAGCCTGTTATCAACACCTGGCAGAAAAAAAGTGTAATGAATGAACGTATTTCAAACACCCTCTTGACAAGACTGCTTATATCTTTCCTTCTGAAAGCACAGTATAGATTGTTTCCGTTCACTTTTTATGCATATCATTTTCATAATCTACCAAGGTGTCTTAGCAATACTAGGTATTTCTGAGAAAATCGGCTACATTCAACAAACACCGTGAAAGAAAAAAAAGGAAATGAGACGTGGAACCAACCACTCCACCTTTGTTCTCCCTCTGAAGTAACTTTTGAGTTTTGGTCCAAAGAAAAGGTACATTTATATTTGGAAACTACACATGCTCTATCAGTGGAAGTAAGCATGATGATTTCCTTTAGTAATTTTAAGAAGAGAAATGCATAGTATGCTTTGGGGGAAAAAAAATCCAGAGATTCAGAAGCCCTAGGAGGTATCACATAGACAGACAGACAACTGGTTTCTTATTGACCTCTCATCATGTTAGCATGCATTTGTTAATGCTTAATGGACATAGTCACATGATAGTTTTACCATAATACTTTTATGAGATCAAATGAATATAAACTAATTATTTTCTTTCATAAGGAGCAAACCTAACACATAGTATAAAAATTAATTTTACAGCACAAAAATGCCAAAAAACCCCCACAAAAACCCAGCAGAGAGCTATATGGTCTGTTATTTTTTAAATTTAATGCAGTCATGCATAGTCTAATGATGGAGATACATTCTGAGATATGCAATGTTAGTCAATGTCATAATTGTGCAAACGTCATAGAATGTCCTTACACAGACCTAGGTGCTATATATAGCCCACTACACTGCTGGGCTGTGTGGTATAGTCTATTGCTGGTAGACTACAAACTTGTCAGCATGTTACTGTACTAAATACTGTAGATAACTGTAACATAGTAGTATTTGTGTATCTAAACACGGAAAAGGCACAGTAAAAATACCATATACAAGATCAAAAATGGCACACCTGTATAGTGTAGGACACCTACTGTAAACTTGAGGTTTATAGGACCAGAAGTTACTCTGGGTGAGCTTGTGAGTGGTGAGTGAATGTGAAAGACTAGGACATCATTGGTCCACTACTATAGACTTTATGAACACTGCACACTTTGGCTACACTACGCTTATTTAAAAATTTCTTTCTTAATAAATTATTGCTTAGTTATCTGTAACTTTTTTACTTTATAAACTTTAATGTTTAAAAAACTTTTTGACTCTTGTGATAGTACTACAAAATTGTAAAAAATACAAATACAATGTACAGCTCTACGAAATAGTTATATTTCTTAATATCCTCATTCTATAAACTTTTTTCTGTTTAAAATTATTTTTTACTTTTTAAACTTTTTGTTAAAAGCTAAGACAAATACACACATTAGCCTAGGTCTCCACCAGGGCGAGATTATCAGTATGATCACTGTCTTCCTCCTCCATGTCTTTTCTCACTAAAAGGTCTGCAGGGACAACAGCAGCCTCAGTATAATCTTACAGGATGACCATTGCATATGTGGTCCATCATTGATGAAAAATTGTTTTGTAGTACATGACTCAGTCACACTGCATAACATCACAGTGTGCTCTTACACAAACCTAAGTGGTATAGATACAAGGATGCCCCCAAAAATGTCTACACATTTTAAGTGTGACGTTCGCTCAAAAGATGGCATCAATGAAATGAATACTAGCATTACCATGTGACAGACAGGATGGTCAAAGAAAATGACAGAAGCACAGATGAGTGCACGTCGTAGTACACATTGCTACAATAATTTAATTCCACTTCGAAAATTAATACATAGATAATGTCTCTTAAAATGTGTATACATTTTGGGGCATATTTAGCTATATATATTCCTATGGAAAACCAAATGTCCCAGCACTATTATATAATAATTTGTCTTACCTAATGTGCAAATAGCAGGTTTCTGTATATGTTCCTTCATAACCTTATGGGACTACCATGATATCGAGCCCGTTGTTGACTGAATTGTCATTATGTGATGCATGACTGTACTTACAGCTTTACACAATTTTTCAACCTTCAATATGAGAATTGTATTTGTATGTATTCTTTAGATAAAGCAAAAAAGCTAGTTTAATATATTTTTAAAACTAGCAACCAAAATAATCAGCTCCCAATCTACATTCCCATTATAACACTTTGGACATTTAAAATTTACACATGGGGTCTGCTTGAATACGCAAGCAAATATACCCTTGCAAAGAAAAGACAAATATTTATGTACAAATAAATAGTGTCTCAGTGAACAGGCACTCAGATGTGAAGGCTGATGTTTTATGGCTTGACTCTTAGCCTCGATAAAACATGCTCACAAGGAAGCATTTTTCTTTGGGGATAAGTCATAACTTTGCCATACAGAGCTATTAGGGGACCATTTTCTGACATGGGACTGAGCCTACAATTCCCACAGAGAAATGTTATTTTAAAAGGAAGGCTGATATAGGAGATTTTCGGGAAAATCCTCCCCGGGGGACCTAAAGTTCCCCTGGTGCCAGGCATATGTAATGCAATTTTCCATATTGAAATAGAGACTATCATGCTGCAGCAATTGTTCTGAAGTGAGATACAGCAGGACCACATCACTTTTCCACATTAGATATCTGCAAGTCTATACCTCTGGAAGACTACCAACATGAAATTGCAAGCTGTTTTTAAAGCCCTCTTTGCTTGCATGAGAGACTGTTTAATTCCCTATCTATGTATGGAGAGGCACATCCTGTAGGTCTAATACAATCCCTCAAGGGAGAACTTGCCCAATGATCTGATGGGACTGAGTCCCCAGGGGTACTAAATGGACTTCATCATAAAGCCACAACTTCTGTTCTCTAATGTTCCAGCATGGTCAGGGCCCTCTCCTCTCCACCAGTTGCTGCAGCTAATGAGAACTTCAGGGCGTAAATCCCTCTGGCACCTCTATTCTCCTGTCTTCACCCAAACATGCAATCAGGCCCTAGGGAAGTTATCACTTTTTGTCAGAGGACTAAAAGCAATGTGGATAGTAACTGTCACTTGGACATTGCATTTAACGTGGAATAAGCTAGGCAAAACCTTCTGTCTAGTCTCTTTGTGTCACTCGATCTGCCGACATTTCTTTCCTGTGCAATGAAAATAGACAAAGCGTAGACTAGCTAGAGAGAAGAATCTGCCTGATTTGGTCCAGGCTTGTAGCTTCCCTTCTGCTCATTCATACCAGGTAAGAATGGTGAGTGGGACCTCCAACAGCGGGCAGAGCATCCACCATTCGGTTATTACTAAAGAGTGAGCAAAAGCCTAAAGTCACAGTATGAAAATTTGGGTTGCATATAAGATGAAATTGAATGACATCTTTCATTTGCATGCCCGACTCAACTTTTCAAGTCACTGTCTTGTTTTATCCACCCAGCAGTCCACCGTGGGAAGAAGGGGGCTTATTATTACTATTAACTTTAAAATAAGGGCACTGAAGGGATTCTCCATTTTCTTCTCAATGGACAAAGTGCCTGCAGAGTTCACCTACTCCTGTAAGTAACACTCCAGTAGCAACAGCTAACATTTTTGAGTGTTTACTATAATATGCAACATCTTCTGTTTACCATTTATATACACTTATCTAATTTATTCATTCCCATACCAATGAGATATGCATAGAACCATATAGAAGTGATAGATGATAAAATTTGTAAACTTTAGTAGAAATAGCAGTGGACTTGGACTTGGAGTCTGATTTAAAGTGCAGCTGCAAACCAGGCTCAGTGGCTCAGCCTGTAATCCCGTGCCTTGGGAGGCTGAGGTGAGTGAATTGCCTGGGCCCGTGGGTTCGAGACCCGTCTGGGCAACTTGGTGAGACCTCATCTCTACAATAAATCAAAAAATTAGCCGAGCGTGGTAGCACGTGCCTGTAGTTCCAGCTACTCGGAAGGCTGAGGCGGAAGGATTGCCGGAGCCCAGGTCAAGGCTGCGGTGGCCGGGAGCGGCCACTGCATTCCAGTCTGGGCGACAGAGTGAGACTCCAACTCAAAAAAAATAAATAAAGTGTAGCTGCACAGGTAGTACTGCTTTCAGGTAACCTAGAGGAAACCTATACCTAACCTGCTTACCCTTGAAGTCCATCTTCATCTGCCAGTTCTCTGGCCTTTCATAAGTTACTTAATTATTTTTCCCCTCCCTTTCCTCATCTGTTTGAATGGGGATAAATCCTCATTGAGTTATGAGTGAATTAAAGGAGTTAACTTAAATAACCTGCTTCGAGCAGTGCTTACCATATAAAAAGTGCCCCATTAAATGTCCTTAGCATTATTTTACTTTCTAGCTGAATACCATTGGACAAGTTACTTCACTTTTCTGAACTTCAAGGTTCTCACCTAAGAAAATGCTTATGATAATCCCTCGTAGGCTTGATTTGTATAATCTACAAGAAAATGAAAATAGTTTTTGAATTAGATGGTTTTATGACTTCTGAGTTTGTCTCTAGCCCTGACCAGTCCCCTGAGATGTGCTCCTGAATTTCCTACTGACCATTTTCACACAGAATTAAAAGGCATTGAATTCTTAATTCATTCTCTCAACAAATGTAAAGTACTTTATTTGGGCCAAAATGTGGGATATGGAGAAGAACACGTGGTATGTGTCCTCAAAGAGTTTGTAATCCAGGAGTAGAGACAGTCAAGAAACCAATGTTCACAACACAGTATCCTAAGTGTTACTACTGATGAGACTCCAGAAGGCAGACTCAGCTTTCAGGAGACAAAGGGACCACAAAAGGGCTCCAGGGAGGTAATCTTTCAGCATCAGTGTGTCCCGAAACAACCTTATGGTCCATATAATCATCTTCTTTTTTTTCTATACGTGTTTTAAAAATATGTGAATTGATATCCATCTCAGACATCTTTTGATTATTTGCTGCATAAAAAAAGGACAATGACCAAGGCTTCTCAAATCATTTCTTCATGTTGTAACTCTATTAGGGTTGGGCCTGAAGAATACCAAGGATTGCAGAACTCACCATAAACCTTCAACTACAATCTGTTTCACAGGGAAAAAAAATCTGAGTTTTCTAGAACAGGCTTCAGAAAATGGAATCCATGGTCATTTTTTCAAGGTATCTTCATAATTTGATGTCATTAGCCAGAGAGAGTCATGGAATCATATTATTTTTAACATCCTTGAACTCTAACTCCACCATCTCAATACCTGGCCAATACCAGTAAAATGCCCAAAATGGCAGCCAATAGCAGTCACATACCCTTACAGGGCCTGGGATCCTTCAAAAGCACAATTTTTTGTTTGTTTCACATTTTATCCCCAAAATTAATATGGATTTTGCAATGTAAGTCATAAACTAAGTATAGTTATTTGAATATCAGGCTATTTTACATCTTATACTATACAAGATTATTTTCTCTCCAAATCTTGTTTTGTTCTATTTCTAAATATTTTTATCTTTTCCAGTCATAAAAGCAATGTCATTGTAGGAAATTAGAAAACTATATCAAATTACAAATTAGCAATTTAAACTTTCCTATAATTCCCAAACTACTAAGACTTGTTGGTGCTTTTCTTTCTAGTTATTTTCATACAGATATAGGTATATAGTTATAAATAATGTAATTATGTAGGTACATACATACAATTTGAAGTCATCCTATATCCCTCAGGGCTATATCCTGCTTTTTAAAACTTAACAGTAATTATGTGATGATTTTGTGAACAGTTTTATTTCACAGTGATGAGTAAAAGTTTAAAGTAAAGGATCTGTAGCCTGGGCTTGAATCCAAACTCTGCTCACTTACTAGCCTCAGGTACTTCATCTCTAAATGCAAGTTAATAATTACTTTCTGCAGAAAGTAGTTGTGAGAATGAAATGCTTCAATATATGTGAAGTGCTTGACATACTCTGGCACACAGTAAGCAAATAAAGTTTAGTGTTCTTTCTTCTTTCTGCTTTGAGAGCCTACCTTTATTGCATACTGAATTCCTTTATGTATTTTGGTCTACTTCTGGATTTTCTTTTTTTTTCCACTGAGAGCAATCTTTCTATTTATGTGCCAAAAGTACGTTGTTTCTCATGTTGTCTTTATACAAAGAGACTTCTACTTCAAAACTTTCCTGGCTATTTTGGGGGGGTCCTGTTTTCCACATAAGCTTTAGAATAACTTGCTGATTTAAACATTTTTAAATATTTGCGCTTAAATTGCTCAATACCTGAATATAAGACCCTTTACAATCCGTCCATAACTTACTGCTTTTCATTTTCATAACATTCTACTTTATTTTTAATCTTAGTCCACTCTATTATTGAGGCTTTTTTTCTACCATAATTTCTCTCAAAAATACCTAGTTATTTTTAAAGAATTTTCTCTCAAGCTTGACATAAATGAGAAGAGGGAAGAGAGAAATAGCATTGTGACATTTAGAAAGCAGCATCTGTGCCCCCAAGTAGAATTCCCAAGTAAGACCTTGAAATGCTGGTGTCATAGGATGTTAACATGCTGTACTTTACAGAAAAAATAAGTGGTGTGTGGTTAAATATGTTTCAGAAATTCTAAGTGAAACAAAACTAAATTTTTTACTCTGAAAGAACTCAGAAACCTCACTAACTTTTTTCCTAAAACTTTAAAAGGAGATATATTTTATACCAAAACTTTTGGCTATGTGAGTTTTTCTAGAAGAAATATCTCATAGGAATTAAGCTCTTAGATACACTGATTTGGGGAACTCTGCTGAAAGTTCAGGAATTCTGCCGAAAAGAGTTGCCTCCAGGATTTTGGTACTGAAGGTACAATCTTTTCCTTCTTCCTACAAGCACTATTCAGGAAAGTGGACTATTTATCTTAAAAACTAGGATAATAGGCCTTAAATATAAATAAAATTCTTCTTAGATTTAGTCTGTGGGTTGACTCTGAGTTCCACTTTTTAATGATGAGGCACATTCTCACTTCTAAAGTGTGTGTGTGTCTTAGTGGGTTGTTGGGAGAGACTTAACAGACAAATGTGCTCATATTTTATTGGTTACATGCTGAACCAAATCTGAATTGCTGACTAGCACAGAGAAAATGGTTCCTAAAATTCATATTGAATTTATTTTTAAAACTCAACATTTGGAAGAGAATAATATTTCTTCTTCAGGGAATTTTTCTTATTTAAACAAAACAACAGCCTGCACAAGTATTAGGCTAGGTACCAATATAAAGGGTTTTTTTTTTTCTTTTCCTTTTTTTTTTGGCAGGCAAGAAATTATTTTCATTTAGTCATTTGTTGGACCTTGGGGTAAAATTATATTTCATAGTTCCCTTGTTCCCAGGCTGTGGTTAAAAAAAAGAGAGAGAGAGAGAGATTGATGTCTGAGATTTCAAGTGTATTTGTCTTACAAATTTGTTTGATTCTCTTGGGAATAATTATCTCATATCATTTGAAGGCTAGTAATTCCTTAGGAATGATCTCTCTGTTATAATTAGTAACTTACATGCAGCTAGAAAAAGTGAAAGTTAATGGACTTAGTTTCTGGCATTGCTGTTTTATTAAATTGCTGCTCTTTGAAACAAATAACAGGAGTCACAGAGATACAGCTCAGTGGAGTAATCATGTTTTCTTTCACTTTCTGAGAACAGATACTGTAGAAATATATGGTAAAATAACAATGTTCAGAAAGAAAACCTCATTACACAATACTAAATCTGTATACATAAGGGAAAGGTGTGTCCAATGGCTGTCAGGAGGAATTTCCAGTGAATTCTTCTTTCCCACCTTCTCAGACAGATTCAAGAGTTCAGTGGAACAATAAAAAAGGAAGGGAAGAAGGAAGGGAAGAAAGGAAGATAGAAACGAGGAAGGGAGAACAGGAGAAAAGGAGGAAGTGAGGGAGGAAGGGGAAACTGAGGAAGGAAGAAAGGAAGGAAGGAAGGAAGGAAGGAAGGAAGAAAGGAAGAAAGGAAGGAAGGAAGGAAGGAAGGAAGGAAGGAAGGAAGGGGCAATACAAGAAAGAAAGAAAAAAGATCTTATAAATGGTAAATATAGAAAGTCACAATCTTTTTTTTTTTAGTAAGAAGTTGTAAATTGAAAAAAAGAAAAAAAGAAAATTTTTTAAAATGGAAGACTAAGCTTCATGCAACACACTCATAACTTTGTAGATATATGAGCTTAGGAAAAATGGCAAGGAAATTTGAAAGAGTCTTCAAGTTCTACCCTTCCACAGCCTTGAAAATGGAAGATGGGAACAGCTTAACTTTGGAACTTTGAGTGTTTTTTTTCCCTTAGTCTTAGAGAAGATTGCAGCTTAATGTTAGATCCTTGCATATACCAAGATTTCTCCATAGTTACAGGCTCCGTGTTGTTGGTATAGGCTCAAGACACTAAGAAGACTCTTTAACTCAGCCACAAGATAAATAGATTCTTTTCTATTGTCCTTAAATTCAAATCAAAAGCTCAATTATGGAATGTGTTATTGACTGTTATTTAATATATGGGTTTCAGCAACTTAATGCGGGATCCATAAATAAGCCTAATCACCAGATAAAAAACTACGACTTAGTGGAAACATTGAAGATGGTAATTACTTTCACCTCCCACTTCATAAGAGAATATCTTTTCATGCCAGACAGGTACTAGCCTACTGTGCTTAAGCTGATACAGTATTTCTTTAGGTTACCTTGGTATCCGGTTGTAGACTCTAAACGTTAGAATGAGATTTTAAAGAAGAGTAGACAGTGAAACCCTTTCATAAAGTTAGAACTTCTAGAAGGACTGATCCTCTGTTTTTAGTAAAGCTTTTTCCAGGGTCAAAATGCACCAGTAAGGAAGCTCAAACATCCTCCAAGAAAGAAGCAGAAACTCGAAGCCTAGATCACTTGCAAATGTTGAGTCTAAATGTATAGCACCCTGTGTTGGGGGAGTCTCAGTCTGAAAATTTAATGTACAACTGGTCCTATGAACTTCCAAGGGCACCTAACAGAAGCAAACTGTATTCCCATAATCTAGTATACACTGGACTCATTTTGAAAAAGTCCCTGTTAATGATGAGTCCCTCCTAAGAAAATTATAAAGCAATGAGGAAAAAATCCACAATAAGTAAGAGTCAGCATACTTGCTAGTAAGATAACTAAAGTTCAATAATGTTAAAAGAACTATAAAATAAGTATATTTTAAAATGGTTAAAGAAATAAAGGAATAGAAACCATAATGAAATAATGGGATAAAAATGAAATTAACTAAAACATTTTCAACAGAACCAGATAAAACTTATAGGAGTAAAAATATAGGTACTGACTATATTGATTAGAGTAAAAGTAAACCAGCCACTCCTAAGGAAAGCATTAATGAATTGGGAAATGGATTTGGAGAAATTAGCAGAGATGAAGAAAAAAGAGGAAACATACAAAAGTTTAAGAAGCCTGTAGAATAGAAAGCAAAAGTCTAGCACACATACAATTTCAAGAAATGAAGAACAGAAAGAATGGCAATGTGGGACTAAATTATCATAAGACTTGCATAATTTTAGTGAAGAATTTGTTGCAATGATAGTTGAAAACTAGAGGACATGTGTCAATGACAGTTAATGAAGATACCCTGAAGAACAAGAACATAGATCCAGTGGTGCTTTCAAGAACGCAGAGTACTACTTGATCATTACTTTGTTAAACTCTGGCCTGGCCATGTGGCTCTTTGAGCTATGGTCACCATGTTTCCTAGTTCGGCCCCTTCCCTTTCTTGGGATGGTGACTCTTTCTATCTCTCTCTCTCTAAATTACCTTCTAAATAAACTATATTTTCCAATCTAAAGAAACACAAAAACTAAAAGAATGCAGAGTACTAGTTAATCTTCATTTAAATGAAGGAGAAGTTTATAAAAGAATTGAGTTTCCTTAAACTCCATTTACTTAGAAGGATGAAGAACTTTTCTGTAATAGTCAGAAGTTTCTTTTAGCATTTCCAAGAACTGCTGACTTGTAAACTTGAGACCGTGAATGTTTGTTTTAGGGAATTGCATGTGACCCATTGTTTGTTGTAGAGAATTGTGTTTGTTTACTTTAAATTTCATACTGTGTCATAGAGGTTGTGACTGCAGCTTCAGAGATCTTGACAGTTCCCATTTTCTTGTTAAGTTAGAAAAAGGACACTTTTTTTCCTCAATAAAATAATTCAGTTATCTTTAAGATTGTTTTAAGTTACAAGCCAAGTATCTTATTCTTCCATAGCTGACATAGGTGCAAAACTGGAGAATTTTCTACTATAGAGGAAAGACACAAATCCTTATATTATGAAGCAAATGAGTCCAGCACACAATACGAATTAATAAGCACTTAGACATACCATAGGATACGGTAAGCACCGAAAATGCAAAGAAAGTCTTAAAAATAACCAGGATGAAAAGATCTATTGCCCACCAAAGAACAACAAATTAGAGTGACATAAAACTTATTATTCATTAATCCATGTACTCAACACATTCCCCAAATATTTCTCAAACTTCTACTTTATTCCAGTTGCTGTTCTAGGTGTTTGAGGATAAATCTGTAAGCAGAACGGTAAAAAGAAAAGAGAAGAAAGGAAAGGAAAAGAAAGAGAAAAAAATGAAATGAAAAAGGGAAAGGTCAGAGAGTGATGGAATGATATCTTTACATTGAAATAACCTTCTGATAATTAACTTTTTAAAAATTTTTTTGAGTTAGAGTCTCACTCTGTCATCCAGACTGGAGTGCAGTGGCCGCTCCCGGCCACCGCAGCCTCCACTGCTGGGCTCCAGCAATCCTTCCGCCTCAGCCTTCCAAGTAGCTGGAACTACAGGCGTGCACTACCACGCCCAGCTGATTTTTTTGGTTTATTGTGGAGATGAGGTCTTGCCAAGTTGCCCAGGTGGGTCTCGAACCCGTGGGCTCAGGCAATCCACTCACCTCAGCCTCCCAAGGCATGGGATTACAGGCTGAGCCACCGAGCCCAGTGATAATTAACTTCTTAATTAATTATAGTCAGCCTCTGTGGTCTTGTTATATTGAGCTCAATTTGCCTAATTTCCTTTTTACTAAGTGACAGTCCTCAGTAGTAAAATTATTTTCTAGTGCTGCCATAACAAATTTTCACAAAACATTGGCTTAGTACAACACAATTATCTTACCATTTTAGAGGTCAAAAGTCCAAAACCAATCTCATTCGGCTAAAATCAAAGTGTCAACAAGGCTGATTCCTATTGGAGGCTCTAGGAATAAGTCTGTTTCCTTGCCTTTTTCAACATCTAGAAGCTGCCTGTGTTCCTTGGCTCAAGGCTCCCTCCTCCATCTTCAAAGTCAGCAGTGTAGCATCTCTCAATCTCTCTCTCCACTCATCCCTCCCTTCCTCTCTTCTTTTCTCTCACTCACACACACATACCTCTGTTCCATCATCACATCTCCTTCTTTGCCTCTGGTTCTTCTGCCTTCCTCTTATGAGGATCCTTGTGAGAACACTGGGCTCACTTGGATAATCTCGACTAATCTTCCCATCTCAATATCCTTAATTTAATCATATCTGCAAAGTCCCTTTTGGCATATATAAGGTAATGTTCACAGATTCCAGGGATTAGGGTGTGGATGCGGCCATCTTTGTGTGTGTGTGGTGTGTGTGTGTAGGAGGGGCACTATTTTGCCTACCAGAGTAGTTGTTTTGCTTTCACTTTTGCATAATAGTCATCCTAAAGCTCTGCATCCAGCTAAAGTAAGCCATTCAAAGAGCAAAAGTAAAATAATGGTATTTCAAATAAAGACTGATAGTCATAGGCCTTTGCTGAGAGAACCGCTAATGACTTTTTTCAGTGAGAAGAAAATTGAACACAGAAGGAATAATTGAGAATAATTTTAATATAATAATCATTTTATATAACATAATATGATTAATGAACATATTTATTTTGTGTGCAAATAAAATAAATATGTGCACATATATACATTAACTATATTAAAAACAAAGTGCTGCAAAAATACTGGAAAACAATAATATGGAAGATGAGGCGGGGGCACAGTAGTGTGGGAGCCATAGCAAACTCAGGTTCTTGTGAGATGCCGAGGGAAGCCAGCCATGTTGATTAACTTTAGAGATCACATGTTAACATCTGAATCACCTCTAAAAAAACAGAAATATCTAGAAATATAGAGGGAAAACAGTACCTAAAAGACAAAACAACCCTCAGACTCAAAACTTAGCACAGGCATTAACAATCTACAATAAATCAAAAAATCAGCCGGGCATGGTAGTGCACACCTGTAATTCCAGCTACTTGAAAGGCTGAGATGGAAGGATAGCCGGAGGCCAGCAGGTGAGGCTGTGGTGACTGGGAGCAGCCACTGCACTCCAGTCTGGGCAACAGAGTGAGACTCCAACTCAAAAACACAAAAAAAAACCCCACAAAAAAACACAAAAAAATATAGACTTAAAATAGAGCCAAGAAAAATGGAGAATTACAAGAAGAAATTCATATGTGCACACTTCCAGTAGGAAGTTTTAAATATGCCTCTTTTTGAATCTGATAGATAAAAAAAGGAAAGGAAAGAAATAGTAGGACATAGGATAGATGAGCAACTGTTAACAGACTAAATCTAAATACGTATAGAGTTTTATACTGAATGTGTATCCTTTTCAGGTACATATGAATATTTACAAAAAATGACCATACCTAAGCCAAAGGCAAGTGTCAAAAATACCAAATAATCCATATCGACACCGTACAATAGAAATATCAAGTGAGCCATAGAGGTAATTTTAGAGTTTCTAGCAGCCACATTGAAAATGAGCTTATAGAGGACCCTGAACACTTACCATAATATTATAAAAAAGGGATTGGCAGTAGCAGGATATTGCCAGGGTGAGTGAGGGGGTGGGGGAGAGCACAACATCATAAGGATACCTGATCTCAAATCAGGCAAAGTGAAGGCCAAAGGGCAGCCTAAACTTTACTTATGTGATGACCACTAATATACCTAATCCTGAATTGTACCCCACATATTTAAAATAAAAAAATAAAAATATTTAACAGCAACAGCAAAAAAGTTTTTGTTGGCTGGGTGCAGTGGCTCACACCTGTAATTCCAGCACTTTGAGAAGCCAATGTGGAAGGATCACTTGAGCCCAGGAGCTTAAGACCAGCCTGGGCAACATAGTGAGACCTCATCACTAAAAAATTTAAAAAGAAAAAGAAAAGAAAAAAAAGATGAGCTTATTTATTGCCCAAGATCACACCCATTTCCAGGTAATTCCAAGCCTGACCACATTTCTCTCCTGTTGTCTGCCTACAAATCCTAGGTCCATATTGGCCTATAAATTTTGACCTTTTTATCTATCTGCTTGATCTCACACAATAATGTGGGAAAGAAGGATATAATCACTAAAGGGTTTGGGCTACAGACAGTTTGTTTTGACCTGACTTAATACACTTAACCCATAATTTAGCAGTTCAGGATTGTCCCATTTTTTAAAATAGAAAAATTTCTACTCGCCAACAACAAACTCATTTTCTGTGTATGACTTGGAATTACCTGGAACTGTGTGACCTTGGGCAATAAATAAGGTCATTTATTTAGTCTTATTTTCCTCAGCTATAAAAATAAAAGTGATAATAATGCTTACCTTTCAAGGTATTCATAGGAATTTAGATAGATCTAATACATCAAGGGCCTAGAAAATGCTAACTAATTTGTTTCAAAATGTAAGTTTCAGAGTGCATGTGTCCTAGTGTCCTGAACCTCTTATAATATTGTGAGGCCTGAGGGTTTCTGACGTGGACATGAAGGACAAAGGGGTCTGAAGTCAGGCAAACTTGTTTGAATCCAAGGTCTATCTCTTGCCAGTGGTTGGAACTTTGACAAGTTGCTTACATCTCTAGCCTCAGTATTTACATCTGTAAGCAGGGTTGATAAAAGTACCTGTGTCTCAGTCAAGTCTTAGTTCCAATAAGAGACACCAACTCTGGCTAATATCAGCAGAAAGAGACTGTGTTAAGAGCACAGAGTAGTCATAGGTTCCCCAGGCTGCACGGCCAGAAACCACATCCAAAGTCATCCTCAAACTGGTCCCATAGTGATGCCACTCTGACTTCAGTGCTCACTGGCTGCTGATACTAGAACCACTTCCACTGGAACCTGGGTGTGTCTCCCGTGGCCAGAGCAGGCCCAGGTCATCCCTTTCTTTGTGTCCCTGGTTCTGTAGTTCAGATGTGACTGATTGAGCCTAAGTCCTGCAAGGAAGGCTGGGAAAGTCAGTTTCCCACTTATATAAAGAGAGATTGGGTGTTTCTGTCTCCACCTGGACCTCAGCCTGGGAAGCACTCCAACAGAAAGGGAATTTAGATGCTGGCTGGCCACAAACGATGTCCACTTCTCCTGTCTCAGGATTACTGTGAGGATAAAATGAAATCCCAGGTGTGAAGCACCTAGCAGTGCACAGCATTGTGGAGGGTTTCCGAGCTTGGCTGGGAGGCTTAATGATAGAACACAGAGCACGAAAGAGCAGTTTTGGAAGAACAACAAAACATATTCTAACCAGGAGGTGGGTGGATTTGCTAGAAAAGCTCTTATGTTCCTTTCAGCCAGATTATTAAATGCTTCCAGAGAGACTGACTCCTAAATTCACACATAAAACCTGAAGAACCTTGAACAACATTGAAGGTTAGGGAAGAAGAAAGAAAACTGTATTTGGCTTTTTGTTTTTGGAGGGGACTCACCTGTAACTGAGCCAACAGTGAACAATCCTGTTTCCACTGCTCCCAGGTTGTCAGGTTTACTTCTTGTGGCCTTTCTGAGCCCAAGAAATTAGCAAGGAAATATTCTTTGATTCCTGTGAGTTTTCTCTTCAAAACAGAACTTTGAAGAGTTTTATGGAGACACTTTTAGCAGCGACACACAAACTCCTAGAGTTGCTTTTTTTGGTGAAGGAATTGAATGAACAGAAAAAGGCATTTCTTCCCAGATGCTTTTCTCCTTACAAAAAAGCTTAACTACATACTCACTAGGATTTCATTGCCAGTTCTTCAAATACTTTGCTATACCAGAACAAAGCAGTAAATATGGGTGCTGGAAGACAGTGACTGATTATGTGAATTTTTGTAATTTTTATTAAGATACTTTCGGCCTAGATGTACGAGGGGGGAACTCCCCAAAAAACCCAGAACTATCTTTTGGAGGTCAGGCTCCTTGTAGCACAGGTTTCTCCCACTAGGTAAGTGCTCTAGGAACCCATCGGTATCAGTGTGCCAGCTAGCATTGTTGTGAGAAGCTGCGTTCAGCTTCAGTTATTTTTTAAATTATTATTATTATTATTATTTTTTGGTGATTTTTTTTTCAACCCATTTGCCCATTTTATGACGGGCAATTTACACGAACAACCTGTCTAAACTGCACTGTGTTCATCAGTTTTTGACCAAAAATAGCATGACCCCCGTGCCTCACCTTCCTATTCACTTGACCTTGCCCTGAGCAACTTTTTTTTGTTTCCCTGGATGAAAAAGGTCCTCAAAGGAAAACGTTTTGCCCTTGTGAAAGAGGTGAAACACAAATGACAGAAGCACTGAAAGGCATTAAAATGAATGGTTTGGAACAGTGGAAAAGCATCTCGATAGGTATATTGCTTCAAACGGAGAATACTTTGAAGGTAACTAAAGTTTAAACATGTAACCATAAATACACAATGTTTTATAAATAAATTCCTGTTATTGAGGGGTGGTACCCCCAAGTATTTTTTCAACTCTGCCCTCATTTTTTACAAACTCTGGGTCTATCTAAGATTTATATTAATCGCAGGTTTGAGTAGGAAGAACCATGAGTTCTATTTTCTTGTTAATTTCCCACAAAAGCTGGTGCAGGGTTGCACTGCCCGAAAGAAAAGTTCAGCAAATCTTATTTACTACAAGCAGTCCGCATACTGGGCCTGGTGGGCCACGGCCCACACATGGCTCCCTGGGGCACCCCAAGAGCCCTCCACACACATGCTGGGAGAGTGATAGTCATTAAACAATATTTATTAAATAGCCCTATGCCTGTGGTGCTAGGCTATGTAAGTAAGTAGAGCCGTCGCAGTCTATGCCCCTGGGAGCTTACAATATCAAACAGGACATTTTTTCAGAGCCCGAAGGTGCCCTGGTGCAGTGCAGCATTAAAAGCGTTCATTCACACCAGAGGACTGGGCTTTCCTCTCAGTCAGTGGCTCACTCTGCCTGGCTTCCCAGGCTCGAGGCTCAAGCTCAATTCACTTAAAAGGTCCATTATTGTGAGAATTCACGGAAAATCCCTGTGCTAAAATAGCCTCTATACCAGAACCTCCACATGCCTATTAATTTCCCTTCTGCAAGATCCATTGAGCCCTGGGCAGGATACAAAGGTGAATGTCATATTGTCTCCTGTCCAGAAGTTTAATGGTGGCCCAATGGGACGGACACATGACCAGTTACCCTGAATTATGGGAGAGGTCAGCAGGTATAACAGAGCTTTTTAACATACGTCCTAATACACAATCACGATCCTGGCCATGCAGATGAGCACACGGAAGAGAAAACTGTTAGTATTGACTTGTGGGGATAAGAGCAGGCTGCAAGGATAAGGGGGCATTGGAATTCGCTCTTGTAGTTAGGTGAGTGTTTGATGGGCAAAGACCAGGGCCAGGCATTCCAAACTTTTGGATGGGTCCTGGAAGAGTTGGGGAAAATGATGAATTTATCTATCAGGCTTTCAAATAATTCCTCCCACATGGGGCCGATTCCATCTATTTCAAAAAATCCTTGGATCTATAGGTTGGAAGCAGAATTGGGACATATTCCACTTGGGGCTAGGAGCCAACTCCTTCTTCCTGCTGCTACTGCTCACTCCCTCTGTTTCCTCTAAGAAAATGCTGCATCCCAGGAGCACAAGAATGACAAGGTAAAAGAATGGCCGTAACCCAAATCTCATCCATGCCAGATGAACAAAAACTTTGGGGATCATTCAGGAATATAAAATAATCCAGCTGTCCCTGCCATTCTAGGTCACAGTCAGATGGCCGAGAAGAAGTCATTCCCAGATACTGTTAAACACATGTGATCATTTTCTCCCATTCTGGGAGTCAACAAAGAGACCTCTAGGGACATTTTGTCTGCCAGGTGTTTGGCAGTGGAATTGACAGGAAAAGAAGCCTTGTAAAGCTTAGAGGTCAAACATACCTCAGGGGTCATAGAGTCTAGCCCCTTGCCTTTAGTCTGGAGTACATGCAAGCCACAAAGCAGAGATGGTTGTTTCTTACTCAGAGAAGCTCTTGGGAAGACGCAGTTGAGAGATTGAGATGCTAGCCTGATACTAGACACTTCTTTCTCTTGAGCCTCCCCATACTTCATACTACCTTTACTTGTCTTGTTTATTTGAAGCCACACATTCAACCAGCACCTATCTGTTCTTTAACTTCACATTGCCATAATTATCATGGAAAAGGATGACCTTAACCCAGGATCACTGTCTTGGGAGGGGAAGCATCTACCCTGTCCTGAATTCCTATTTAGTTACATCCTACAACTTCTTCTGCCCATAGTGAGCTCAAATGATGGCACACAATCATTCATAAATTTCTCTATCAATAGAAAGATATCCTTACCTCTTTTTTTCTAAAGCAAAAGGCAATGATGCCTTAGTCCAAAGGATTTCACAACTTCACATGCACAAACAGCCAAATTTGAAAGAAAACATTTCAGCTACATAAAATAGGACCTCTAACGTGTGAGCAGCCGAGTTTGGAAAGGACTCATTCTTTGTGTGGATGAGTTACTCGAAATTCTCTCTGATTTTGCTGGAAGCTTGCAGCCTTCCCGTGTGTCTCTACATCTTAATCAATCTGACTCACAAATTTTTTAATGTGGTCACTTATTAAAACCAAATATGTTCTGCTTCTTTAATGAAGTAATAGCATATGTTTGGATGACATTCATGCATGTCATTTAGAAAAAAATATCAATAGTGTTATTATGAATGGAGTTCTTCTAGAAGCCTGATGACTTGAACACTGTGATGTCATTTTTCCATCTACAAAATGAGAACAATTCTAAAGATTTTGTGACATGAAATTCACAAAAATTCTAAAGATTTGTACAGAAATTATTCAAAAATTGTCTGCTTAATAACAGATAGCATTTGGTGTTCTGTTAATGTTATTGTTGTGATCTTTAAATCTTTATTATAATTATTCTGACTGAACTTGCTTCTTTAATCTGTAAGTTAGATATTAGATGAAGTAACCCAAATAAGAAGTTCTCCACCAGTGAATGTGCAATTCAGATTTAAACTACCAATAAGACTTTTCTTCTTTTGAAAAATAAATGGGTATTATTTAATACCCAGGAACAGAAGAAGTAGGTCTTTCGTTATCCTTATATTATTAACTTTTTACTGTCTAACTTTATAACAAAATAACAATTTATGACAGATGGAGAGTCAAGATCTTTCATCTAATTGAACAGTCAAGTACCTACAAAGGATGGGTGAAGACAAGATTGGGCTAAGATGATCCTTGGTTGAAAAATAAAGGCTTTTTTTTTGCCCTTCATTGTAAACATCACACTCTTTTAACATGTCCGAAAGTTGAGGGGAAAATCATCCATAATCCAGACATCTAAAGCAACACAGTTGCAATGTTGGTCAGTTTGTCTCTGCTCTTTTCTGTATTCATGGTTATTGGTTTGTGAATATTTGGGATCATACTCAATTTACAATTTTGCATTATAATTTAACCTGACAACTTTCCATTTTATTAATTCTTTATTAATTATTTGTGAACTTTATTTTAAATGGCTGCATACTATTGCATTAGACAAATGATTTACTTAAAGGCGTTCAGTTGCTTTACTCATTTGCATAAAGTTACATTGGAGTCTTTGTGCTTAAAGCTTTTTCCATCTTTCAGCTGAATTTTCATTTGATAAATTTTCAGAAGTCAGAGTAAAATGCTGATGGATTTTTCATATTTATTTACACGACTACTTAAAGTTCATAATTCTTTTATTTAAGTAGGAATTTTGTTCTGGTCTCAGGGAGCACTACTCATCTTCCATAAAAGTTGCAAAGTTGCAATATTTAAGTCTGTAATTTCAGAGGATTCCCTCTTCCAGTGTCCTTGTTTTTAGGAAGATCACATCTTAATATGACTGTACCACTCTTTTTCAAATTCTAATTTTCCATTTTTAGTTGTGGAAATATCTAGGACTTGACCCAGTGTTTAGTGTAGAGAGGGGGAACTCATTTAAGACATGAAGAAAAAAGAGAACTTCTCTTGGCAATATTAAAGAATTATTTATGTGGCGGGACTGGAGTAATTTTATTTTGTTTTTGCACCATTATGTTATATAGTTCCCGTGAAGAGTGTGACACCAGGGTATGGGAATGTCCTTGTGCACACATTTCACATCTGCTTGGCCATGTGAATATAACTGTGCCAAGAGCCCTGGATGTTAGTTTTCAGCATAGAAATCATGATGTTAAGCTTTAGCTCCTGAGCAACTGTAAGAGAGATTCCAGAGGGACAAGTTCAAGAATGACTTAGAAATTATAGACCAGATCACACAACTGTCATAAAGCTATCATCAGTTAATAAAACAGGGTTTTCTTTTCATTTAAAAAAAAAGTTGACTTTTTTTCCCACCTTAAAAAAATATTGATGTTGGAGACTTTGGAACTTTGACCCTCTCTCTGCTGACTTTTTCATTTCCTGTTTCTTTCCTTTCATTTTTTTCTTTCTTTTTCTTTTTCTTTTTCTTTTTTTGGCCTGTAGTGTGTGTGCATACATGTGCATGGGGGAGGGGGCATAGGGGGACTCTGAAAAAATCTCCCAATGTGTTAAAAAAACAAATATGCATTGCTTAAAAGTAGTATAGTTTCAATGTCCTTGCTCCTACAGTCCTGTTCTGCTAGGGTTCATGGCTTCTGTGAATCAAGTTTCTCAAAAATGAAGTCTCCCCCCCACAAACACAAAGAAACAAGGATGCAGAGACATTTGTAGGAAGAAGTCCAGGACTAAGCATGAGAATAGTCTGCATGGAAAGCAAATCTCTAGCAAGGATGACTACGGTGGTGCCTGTAAAATGTTTCACAGATGAGCTTAGTTTAAATGTAAATTCTTATTCAGACTTTCAGAGGGGAAAAATAAGAATACATTTAAGCCAGAATAAGCTCTCTCCTCTCTCTCTCTCTCTCTCTCTCTCTCTCTCTCTCTCTCCCCCCCCTTTGGTGCTCCAAATTGCCTAGTAGCAAGATGGCGCTCTAGAGCCTTATCTGAGGCCCTGAGAGAGTGCTTATGGAGCTACCAGGCCCCATGCTAACTCTGAAATAGAGCAGTAAATAAGACAGACACCACCATCACCCACGGAACCTAAAGGTATTAAACAGCACACAGCTAGTTTGGAGCATGAATACCAAGGAAGGAGAGGTACAGGTGCTGGTGCTGTGTGAGATCACAGAACAGGATCAGACCTTGCTGGGGCCACATTTTCACCAGACCTAGAGCTTGCATAGCAGTTAGTCAAGTGGGAAATGGGTGGGGGAAGAGCATTCCAGGCCCAGGACCTATGTATTTGAAGACTCCAGTACTGCCCAGTGTGCCTGGAACAAAGGGGAGCAGGGTGAGGGAGAGGAGCTGCAGAGAGGAGCTGCAAAGGCCCCAAGGTCATGAGAGACGTTTGAACTTGACCCCAAGGGCAATGGGAAGCAAGTAAATGGAGAGTGACAAAAGCAGATTCGTACCTAGGGCCTGAGAGAATTTTGAAATCGTTTCTGCTTTTCTCTCTTTCTCTCTCTCTCTCTGCATTTTCTTCTTTACCTTTTTCCTTTCTAAACAGATTTCTCACTGTGCTTTTCATTACTTTTGGGGAGGTGTCAGGGCAGTACAAAGATACACCATGTAAGAATTCCTGGCTTTTATTTTCCAAAGCCTAAGCACTGAGGGAAACTTGGAGATTTGCAAAACAAGTAGAATGGGTTGTGGGGAGAAAGGTAGAGATAGGCTTTCTCTCCAGTTTACAAAAATAGATTTATTTGGAGTTTGGGAAAATGGAAGAACGGGCACTACTTCTCAGCACCAGGAGAGGAGGCATCTTGAGATCCTGAGGTTACCCCTAAAATAGACAGATGGGGTAATGAATGCCCAGAGGCCTCTCCTTCCATCCCCCCAAAGTCTGACCACACAAGACCCTGGAAGTTGGCCACACTTCCAGGGAGCCAGGAAACCTCAAGAATACCTGAGGATAAAGTTTCCATCAGCCTGGAAAGATGGGGCTTCAAAATCAAGAGAAAGGTGATACGTGAAAAATAAATAACTGTGATATTTCTTGCATTGCTGAGGCTGAGAGCTATAATTCATTTCATTGATGCATATTGAAAGACTCTTTCTGGCTCCTGTGTGAAAAATGGATTGGAGAGAGGCATGAGGGAATGCAGGTGAAAAATATCATGGTCTCTTCCAGGGTGATAGAAGTGAGAATGAAAAGTGGATGGATTTGGAGACTATTTAGAGAATGGAAGAACAAATACTTGGTGATTGGTCAGAACTGACAGTGAATGAGATGGAGGATTCAAGGATAGCTCCCAGGTTTCAGAACTAAAGATTTGGGTGGGTGGTAGTGTAACATATGAGTCCATTTCCTGCAGTGACTGACTGCACAGTGGGGTCTGAAGAGGCTCACTCGGAGATGTGACTGGGACAGCATATGAACAAAGAGTAAGTAAATGCTTCCAAAGGCAGACACTGCAGTTATTGGCTAAAGGAAGATAATCTTCAAGGTCAACACATTGCTGGAGATACCACCAAATCAAAGGTGGTATCTTTCTGTTCACTGTCTCCTGCAGAAGATGAAATATTTGTGTTAAAAGAGGCCCAAGGCCTAAGGAATCATATGACCGGAAGTGTTTAAGGCAGAAATTTTCTAAAATATGTGACAGCGGCCTCTGCTTTTGTACCCTGATAGCCCAGCACACACCATCTCTTTTGTTTTATTCTATTTTGCTTTGAGTCAGGGCCTTGCTCAGTTGCTCAGCATGGAGTGAAGTGGCACCATCGTGGCTCACCTCAGCCTTGATCTCCTAGGCTTAGGGGATCCTCCCATCTCAGTTTTCCAAGTAGCTGGGACTACAGGCACGCACCACCACACCAGTTTTGTCTTCTGGAACTACGCAAAGTAAGTCCCCATAGACCCACCGTTCTAGGACCCACAGACCGTTCTCCCTTCTTTCCCAACTCCAAATAAATCTGTTTTTGTAACCTGTAGGGAAACCCTATCTCTACTCTTCTTACATTCCATTTAGAAGCTATCATCACAAGAGTACCTGCGTAATGACCACTTGGATACCTAACCCTGAATTGTACCCCACTTCTTTAAAATAAAATAATAAAAGAAAAATGTTTAAAAAGAAACTATCATTATGTTTTCTTTAAGTCCTCTTGCTGTAGGCTAAAAACATACATCATTTCCTTCACCTGTTATTTTCAATGAACATGATGACAAGAACAGCAATGAGTATTTACTGAATGTCATGAGCATTTTACACATGTGGCTGGGGCTACTGTGAGTTCATCAAAACCTGTTTCCTTTCTCTCTCCTGTACACATGTTAGACTATACCATGTGTTTGAGTTCCAGCCAACAGAATGTGAATAGAAGAAGTAGGGATGTCCTCCCTACTGTAGTATGATGGCTTTGCTGCCTATTGGCTAAATGAAGATGACTCTGCGGACCAAAAGGCCCGTGGAGGTGAAAAAGATGGCGGGAACACCAATCCCTCTACATAGAAGGCCACCGCCCTATGGCATCTGCATTAGGCTCTCATGTAAGTAAGAAATAAACTTTCTATGCTAAGTCATTGAGAGTTTAAAATTTGTCTGTTATAGCAACTGATGTTGTGTTAACTAACAGAGCTGTTGGTAGTGGAAGTCAGATGCTGCCATTACAGAAACCTAAAATGTGTGGCAATGGCCTAGCAGCCAGCTCTAGAAACTCTGGAAGAAGTCAGTTGCTTCTGTGATAATGACCCAGTAAGACTTCTCAGTTGAACAAAGTGACTCAGTCGCAAAGCAAAAACCAGATTAAAGCTACACCTCCCCACATATTGTGCCTCAACAAAGCTGTCATTTCATTGAGAGAGAGTCCTGGACACAAGAAGGCACAGAAACATGATGGCTTGAGATTTTAGTATCTAAAAAAGAACTTTATGTAGTTACTAGCACAGGAATAGACTTAAGAGAATACACTAGAAGCCTCTGAAGTTTCTGAGTTTATTCTATTGCCAAAGAAACCCTGAGCTTGGACCAAGAAACAAAAATAAAACCTCTTTTGACCATCCAAACCTTAAAACAACCTTTAGGCCCCTGAACTTCTACAGTCAGATAGCTGACCAGTCTGCAAGGGAGATACTCTCAATGCCCAGTTTTTGCGTAATCAAGGAGGATGATGAGTAGACAAGGAAAATTTCCCAGATGGTGGAGTAGTGGCTATGGAGATCAATGAGCAGAGTTTCTCTAGAAAGTAGAACCATGAGGAACTTCTTTTAGACCTGATAGAAAGAATTGTGTATCTATCACCTAGAGATCCTGAGCTTTGAGCCAGATACAGTAACTAGATGGAACTTGGGGTTGCCTCCTTTGGGAAAGAGGTGAGTGTGAAGGAAGAAGGAAATGGGTAACTGATGACCAGAATGTTGAACGATAGCAGAGATGGCTTTGTGTTCACTAAAACTCATTTCCTTTCCTCCTAGGCACACAGAGTATACTTCCCAGAATCTTTTGCATTTAGGTGTGACTGTAGGACTGAATTCTTGCCAATGGAATGTAGGTAAAAATGATATGTCACTTTCCTGCTGAAGAGGTTAAGAAGGGGGGTCTGTCTCCTCCTCTACAGGCAAAACAATGAGACAAAAGGATTCTGGATCACTGGATGACTTCATGAAAGGCCATCTAGCAGGAACACTCACATTGGACTGTGTTATGGGCAAGAAATAAACTTTAATTGCATTGGGCCACTGAGAAGTCAGAGTTTTATCTGTTCTAGCAGTCAGTCTAACCTTAATAAAAACAAGGCATTGTCTCATCTAATATTCATTTACAAATGACAAAATTAGAGAAGTTAAATATCTTGCTCAGAATGACTCATTTTGTAAGAGGAGCATCTAATGCTAGAACCCAGGCCTATCTGGATCTAAAGCCAAGCTTGTAATCAGTGTGATACAGTGTTTCCCAAAAGAGCAATCTTCCAGATCTTGTAACCCCTGGGCCTCCCTTCTCTAGATGTTCTAAGTTTGTTCACTCTTTTTAGAATTAAACATAAAAATTTATTTCTCATTTCTAGAATCATCATCTAAGAATGCAGTCCAGGAGATCTCCAGTTATGTTATGTTAGTGGTCAAACTTCTAATCAACTACCTACTGTCTTTCATCAACCAACATTTCTAGACCTTCTCACCACTGCAAAGCCCCGCCTCCCAATTTGGATTTGAGTATGTTAAAAAATCTGAGGATAGATTTTTATAATCAGTCCTGTTTAATTTCTTCTTAATAATTTCAACTTAGTGTTCTAGACTGTCAATAATTTTCCTGAATCATCCAAATGACTACATTTGAGATATCCTAATCTTGAACTACCCCACACAGGGACCGAACCTTCCTAGTGTGAAGAATAGTATCTTTGAATTCTTACTATGACCAGTCACTGTGGTAAGAACTTTACATGTTTACCTCATTTAATGTTTTCCTCATCCCAGCTTTACAGATGAGGAAACTAAGTTTCAGAGAGATTAAGATCATGCAACTTGAATTGTGTGCTAATATAACATGACAATATTTTCCTCTTAAAGTGGAAGAAAACTGGTATTTACTGAGCACACACTTTATGTAAAGTGTTTTATTCACCCTACCTCACGTCATCTTCATAACCATTCATCCAGCATGCAGACACTTAGAATAAGTTTTAAAGATTTTAAACATGAAATAGAATTATCTTGAGAGGGTCTCTAAATAGTAAAAGTCTGTATTAATAAATAATGGAAACAGACAGAAGTAACTAATGAGATACCTTGAGCCCAAGCTTGCTAGACTGTGAGTGTATGCCAGCAGAGATCATTTTCCCCTTCTATCCACACTGCCTGGCACAGAGGAAGTGCTCAATAATGTTTGTTAAAATTAAGAAATGAACGAATGTAAACTTCAGTGGGAAGATATAAAACTCTATATGTGACAAATTTCCCTCATACAACAAGGATTTATCAGGCAGCTACTATATAGGAGGCACTTTTGGGGGAGTATGGCTTCCTCCAGAAGGAGGAACACAAAGGGAAATGAGAAATAATACAAATACACACACACACACACACACACACACACACACACACTCCAACAATACATAAATACTGACTGTTCCTGGTCAATTTACTTGAGTGTTGTAGAGCTTGACTCTACCTAAGCCAGCAATATCGTGAAGTAGATATACAGACTACAGTTCTAGAAGTTCTGCATTTATTGTTATTGTTATTGTTATTTTTTGAGTTGAAGTCTCACTCTATCAGCCAGGCTGGAGTGCAGTGGCATGCTCACAGTCACCACAACCTTGACCTGCTGTACTCAGGTAATTCTTCTACCTCAGCCTTCCAAGTAGCTGGAACTACAGGCATGTGCCATCACACCTGGCTAATTTTCTGATTTATTGTAGTAGAGATGAGGTCTCACCAAGTTGCCCAGGCTAGTCTCAAACCTGTGGGCTCAGGCAATTCTCTCGCCTCAGCCTCCCAAAGTGCTGGGATTGAAGCTTTGTACTTAAACCCAATACAAATACCCAGCACAGTGTCAAGTGTTGACCCTCTTGGATCAACATTGGCTCATATTCCACTGGAATGGAATAATTTAAGCATAACCATAACAGGCGATGGGTAGGAAGACAATCCATCTAGCCTTTCTCAATGCTATGGAAAATATGGGCTACCCCAAATTTCCCTGAAACAGACACCAGGTAATGGATGACATGTAAACCAGATGGTGGACCCTGTTTGATTCTCCTTAGTGAAGGCCCTTATCCTTAGGAGTGTTCCCATTTTTGCTACTACCTATATCTTTTCTTGTTCCTCTTCAAGTTTCCCTCCATCATTCTATTTCCTTCTGAGTCTCTCTTTTTTGACTGGTTCCCTCCTTTCCTCCCTCCCCCCGTTTTCTACATCTTCTTCTCTAGTCATATTCTTTTCTCTATCCCCTTATTCTTATTCTTTGTAGTTCTCGTTGGCTCAAAGACAGTGGAATTTAGAAGCTCCAAAGAGGAGTTAAGCACCTCCTTGTCCTTGCTTTAGAGGCTGAGATTAGAACTGGCAGGAAACAATTAGATTGTGATTTTAGGAGCAGCCATTCACAGGCTACATCATATTTCCTGCTCGCAAATCTACCAGCTGAGCTATTCACATGCTGTCATTTTAGGCAAAATTGTTTATACATCACATAATGCTAGTCTATGTTGTGTCTGTTAGACCCTGGCAGGGAGTCTGCCTTGGATTGGACAGTTGGATCCAGGCACATGGTCAACACAAAACACAAGAGATCCATATTTGGGCATGAGTATGCCTTAAACACTAAGGGGGTTTGGCACAATTGTGGCTCTGGAAATCTAGCCCACAGATCAACTCACACATCAGGGGAAATCAAAACAGAATTAAATTGGCCACTTTTTCTCTGCAGAGGCATTTCAAGTTAAGTATGTGAAATCTTGCTTTTTTTTTTTTTCCATGTTTAAGTCAGTATTTGGGCATGGTCAAACGTTATCAGTGCACTTTTTTTATACAAGTTTTTCTCACACACAAATGAAGAAGGCCCAAATACAGTCCCAAAGCATGGATTCACAAGCAGTACTTGATCAAATAGTACTTTCTTCCCTAAGGAGTTTTGAGATCATTGGATAAACATTCATCTGCCTATGACAGTTTGCATGTGTTCTTGCTCCGTGCATGGGGAAGGAATAGGGTCAGGCAAAAAAGTTGCAGAATAAATAGAATTCAGATCACTGGCTCCATCATCCCTGGTCTTGTCTTTCAGGGACCCTAAAATTTAGAACCTCTTCAGACTTACTTTCCATGATTTTTTTTCCTTTTCTTTTCTTTCTTCCTTTTTTTTTTTTTTTTTTGAGTCAGGGTTTCACTCTTACCCAGGCTGGAGGGCAGTGGCACCAACATGGCTAACTTTCTACACCCAGGCAATCCTTCTGCCTCAGTCTCCCCAGTAACTGGAAATACAGGCACGGGCCACCAAGCCTGGCTAATTTTTTTTATTTTTTGTAGAGTCAAGATCTCACTATGTTGCCTAGGCTGGCCTTGAACTTTTGAGCTCAAGCAATCCTCCCAAAGTGCTGGGATTACAGACATGAGCCATCTCTCCTGGCCCATGATTCCTCTTTATAAGTTCAAAATCTCAATCACATTGGTCAACTCTTTGTTTGCCTAATTCTCTTTCCTTTCAGGTCTTACCTAGTGTGATGTTTTCTCTTTCTACTTTCACATTTACATACTATCATCATCTTCAAGTTTCAGGTTATATGTAATTTTTTAATCCCTCCTCTTTCTAACCCTGTAGTGGGGAATACCTCTTTAAAGATGCTGGTTGTCTGATTCATTTAGAGTTAATTTTTGTGTATGGGGATAGATAGGGGTCTTGTTTGAATCTTCTGCATGTGGCCAGCTAGTTTTCCCAGCACCATTTACTGAATAGATTGTCCTCTCCCCAGTGGTGGGTGGTGGAGACTTTGATGAAGATGAGTTGGTTGAGAAATTGAGGTTTTGCTTCTGGAATCTCAATTCTATTCCATTGGTCTATGTGCCTGTTCTTGTAAATACCAAGCTGTTTTGATTATTGTAGCTTTATAGTAAAGTTTAAAGTTTGGTAGTGTGATACCTCCTGCTTTGTTCTTTGTGCTGAGGATTGTTCTAGCTATTCTTGGTTGTTTGTGTTTCCATATGTATTCCTGTATTGCTTTTTCTAGATCTGAGAAGAATATTGCTGGTAATTTGATGGGTATTACGCAGCCATAAAAAAGAACAAAATCATGAATTTCGCAGCAACCTAGATGGAATTAGAGTTTATAATACTGAGTGATCCCTCATAGAAACAAAGATCTGAGTATCACATGTTCTCACTCATAAGTGGACCTTGAACAACTATTGTAATGCTATAAGAAAAGGATTGATAGTGGTGGGAAACTATGGGGAGGGCAGGGAGGGGAAGGGAGTTGGAATTAACAGTAGTCAATATCTGTCTGGGGATGGGGGGCACACCTCATCAACAAGGGTACCTGCACGATGCATATTTGTATACCTAACCCTTAACTGTACCCCACAATTTTAAAATAAAAAATATATATTAAAAATAAAAAAATAAAAAAATAAAGATGTTGGTTATTTTCTACTGTGGGTTCCAATTGTAACCCAAGAGAATTCAGGTATCACTAGAGGGAGTGCTAGACAAAAAGAACAGAAAATCAGACTGAGCTTGGTGGCTCAGCCTGTAATCCTGTGCCTTGGGAGGCTGAGGTGAGTGAATTGCCTGAGCCCGTGGGTTCGAGACCCGCCTGGGCAACTTGGCGAGACCTCATCTCTACAATAAATCAAAATTAGCCGGGCATGGTAGTGCGCGCCTGTAGTTCCAGCTATTTGGAAGGCTGAAGCGGAAAGATGACCAGAGCCCAGCAGGTCGAGGCTGCAGTGGCCGGGAGCGGCCACTGCACTCCAGTCTGGGCGACAGAGTGAGACTCCAACTCAAAAAAAAAAAAAGAACAGAAAGTCATTGATTCCAGAGATTAGAGCTTGTGTTTGCTGGAACTCCCAACGCTTCCACTTGCCCCATCATCCCCTCGCCACCACTTTTTCCAAAAACATACACTTTTTTCCCTCTTAGTATTTTGGAAGGAGGAGAAATACTCAACTGAACTAGGAAGAGTAAAAAATAGCAGCAGCTCGGGAACAAAACCCAAGAGGGTTTTCTCCTCACCATATGCACAAAGGGCTTACCTAGTGGCCAGTTTAGGAAATCAAACAAGGCCATTAGTGAGGGAGAGACAAGTACAGGTCTTAGATGAGACCAACACTGAGGCCTTAGACATTCCAGGCAATCTGGAAAATTGGGAGCTTGGCTACCCAAACGCTGGCATCAAAGGTCCTACATGAGACTCCAGAGATGGTGAATGATGCTGATAAGTACTTAAAGTTTGCGATCTCTGAATTTCTATGGCATCCAAAGACAAACTGTCTATCTGTATACACATGTGTTCTGTCAGTTATTCATTTATTCACCCAGTGTTAAAAGTACACTTTGGCAGTGAGGGCACAGTAAAAGGAAGGGATGGCACTTACATGGGTCTTGTGTAGTGAGGAATTTGCCTGACCTTTGTCTCTGGTTCCTGGGAAGTAGCCTCTTCTCAGTATTTATTTTATTTTAATCATTTTATTGGAGATGCAGTCTTCCTATGTTGTCCAGCCTGGTCTCAAACTCCCAGTCTCCAGTGATCCTTCCTCTTTGGCTTCCCAAAAGGGAAGATGTGGGCCACCTCACCCAGCCTGGATGGACATGGTTTTTTAAACCCTTGGAATTTCCCAAGTGATAGGAATATCTTTGTTAACTATGGTGGACCCCTCAGATCACATCTGGGTTCATGTCAATGAGATGACTCAGGATGAGGCTGGACATACCAAAAAAACCCACCATGTAATTAGAGGCTTGGGGCTTTGAGCCATGTGATATCAGCCTGACTTCTGGGGAAGGGGAAAGGTGGATTGGAGATTAAGCCATGTGAACAATGATTCGAACAATCATACCTACATAATGAAACCCCAATAGAAACTCTGGACATTAAAGCACAGGTATGCTTCCCTGATGGCATTATTCTGCGTACATTGATGTATTGGGAGGGTGACATATCCCTGAGGACACAGCAGTTTTGCATTTGTGATCCTCCTAGACCTCTCCTTATATATGTCTTCTTTTAGCTAGTTCTGATTTGTGTCCCTTTGCTATATAAAACCCTAATCATAAGGATAGCACTTTCCAGAGTCCTGTGAGCCATTCTGCAAACTGTCAAATCTAAGAAGGTAGCAAGAACCCTCAGATTTGTAGTCAGCTGGTCTTAAGAGCAGGTGGGCTGGTGACCCCAACCTTGCAGCTTATGTCTAAAGTGAGGGCAGTGACTGTGTCCTCAACCTGTCTAATTTCACATCATTGGTGGCAGATGTCATTACAACAGTATAGGAGACATCTATAGGACAAGATTTGTTTCAGAAAGATACTATTCCCAAATCCAGAGACCTGGACTCCCCATAAATGAATCAGGACCCAAATATGAACTCTGTACTTACTTATGCCAGAGGGAGGGCTGTGTCTTAAACAACCTTAGAGTTCCTTATATAACCAGTACACAATTTAATCTGTACTTATTAAATGAAGTAGAAGTCTCACTCCTAATCTTCTTACTCTTACCAATTTTAATAGAAAGTTTTGTAAAAAGTCTTAAGCACTCTATGTCCAAGTTAAAAAAAAAAGAGTGAAAGTATATGCAACAAAAAATTAACCGTAGTTACTTCTGGGTAGAATAGTTGAGATATTCCAAAATAGATACTACTTTTGCTTACTGGTGTGTTTGTTTGTATTATGTTTTGCTTTTATAATTAAATTAGGTGAGTTAAGCCGGGCTCGGTGGCTCAGCCTATAAGCCTGCACCTTTGGGAGGCTGAGGTGAGTGGATTGCCTGAGCCCATGGGTTCGAGACCCGCCTGGGCAACTTGGTGAGACCTCATCTCTACAATAAATCAAAAATCAGCCGGGCGTGGTAGCGCATGCCTGTAATTCCGGCTACTTGGAAGGCTGAGGTGGCAGGATCTCTGGAGCCCAGCAGGTCGAGGCTGCGGTGGCCGGGAGCAGCTACTGCACTCCAGTCTGGGTGACAGAGTGAGACTCCAACTCAAAAAAATAAAAAATTAAATAAATAAATAAATAAATTAGGTTAGAAGGGGAAACATGGCAAGCGTCTGGGAACGAGGGATGTTTTCCAAAGATTAGATGAGGCAGTGGACTCTTTCTAGACCTGCTTCTGCATAACTTATATGATAACAACTTTCCCCTGTTGGTACCATTTTGACTCTGTGATCTTGGACAAGTCATTTCACCTGTTTTGCCATATGTTCACTTGGGGCTTAAATAAGAAGACTGCTCTTATTTCTTCTACTCTAAGTTCTAAGTACACATCTAAAGGCTTAAGTTTATGTGTCCATCTCTCAAAAACATCCACAGATGTTGGAGGTGAGGGAGAGTGGTTCCTGACTAGGTGAGCCCCTCTAGGGGAAGATTTGCATAAAGTTGATTTAGCAAGTGAAAAATAGAGTGTGACAGATTAATGCTTGGAGGCTTGATCTGCTCAGTATCTGGCCCACACAGCTTGGTCTGATCAGATCTTCAAAGTCATATGGTCCCTATTTGGTTTTACAATAAATAACTCATACTTATGAGTTAGACACCAATTAATGAAATCATCTAGTCCAGAGGAGAGCACTCCCTCAGGCAGTCACTTTGGAAACACAGAGCATGCATTAGGTTTGCCAATCTTGGGGCTTATATTCCTGCTGGTGATCTAAATTAGAGGATTCCTCCCAATTGCAGGGAACCTTTGCTCTGAAATATAACAATAACTACAGAGGTCAAGGGGGCTTGGCGCCCACAGACTTCACTAACTCCAATTCTAGCCAGAGGTTGGCCTCAATACTGGGAGGTACCTGGGGTCCACAGGTGAAGGACAAGAAACTTCTGATAGAACCACATTTATTTAATTTTTTGTTTGTTTGTTTTTACTCATCCTGAAAGGATATAGGAATTACTCCAGGTAGAATTGTTTTGGAAAGTACTTAAGGCAGCATCTTGAGGCATCATGTTTCTGGTCGGGAAAGGAAGCTATTGATGTGTTCATATACATTGAGAACCAAACCCACCATGGGTGCTCAATAAATATCAAGCAATCAATCAATTCTCCAGCCACAGAGAAGCTTCCTGTTCCAAACATGTAGTCAGGGAAGGGAGCTTGGCTCAAGACCCATCTCCCTCTTCCAAATGATGTGACTCTAAACTCCAGGAGACGTTCTGGGTGTGTTTTTTTTGTTTGTTTGTTTGTTTGTTTGTTTTTCCCCCTTCATCCCAAAGCAACTGATGGCACAATGTTTGGCAGCACTGGGAACAGTGATTTCCAGATCAAGACACCAAAGCAATGAGATCCTGTCATGCATTGGTCAAACTTTTACAACTTAATGGAAAGAGAACCTTAAATTATAGTCAGGCAGCTGATTGGAAGTGACTGTACATGTTTTCAGAAATGCTGTAAGTCAAAATTGATGTGATCTTGGAAAACGGAAATCTATTGTATGAAACTCTTTAGCATCAAAAGCACTTGCTGGAAGATAGCCACGAACTGCATTTATTTGAGTCAATTTTGCATCAATCAGTATGCCTCAAAGATGACATTCTGCATTTTTATTTAGTGATCTATATTTTATATATTTCACCTCTAAGTGTTGGGAAAGAAAACATTAAAACTCCACTGTAATGGTTGACAAGCTACTAACAATTTCTAAACATGACTATTACAAAAACAATTATCACTGAAGTCTGAACATTTGGAGTTACCCATTTTTCAACTTACAATACTGAGGTTTCATCAAATGTGAAATTCTCTTTTGAGGGTTCCAGTTTTACCAATGCCCTTTAAAATGATGCATGTTTTAACGGTTTCTTGGAGACATATGATTTGCAAGACTGTTTCAGTTATAACTTTATAGACCTTTTGATGGACCATTTGTCTTTGGCTTTTAGAGAAGGGAGCTAAAGTTATACGATCATATATGTTTTCTATTTAATAGCCATGTATCAAATCTCTACACACTTCTTAGTGTGATGGGATAATAATTTGATATATTAGTTATGTGAGGCTTTCTTTCTTTTGCATTCTTTTTAGTCTTGTGACCCTGTGAGCATCTCCCGATAGGATCATTAGACATATGGCCTCCACTGAAGGGCAATTTCAGAGGGGATGGGTGAACAAAGGGACACATTTTGAGTTTTTAAATTCAAAACCTCCTTATCCTCAAGGATGACAGAAAAGTAACGAGAATCATACCAAACCAATCTTTCTGGGGTTCCATCCTCATCCCCACCCTTAGTGATCCTTAGAGCTAGTAAAGGGAAGAGATTGCCGAGAGTCACAAGTGGCCCTAAGATGGGGGTAGATGCTTTGCTCAGGATGGGAGATGGGTAACCAGAGGTAGAGAATTGGGCCTGTTTTCCATCGTGGGTACTGAGAGGTGACCAACACCCACAGAATTACTTTTGTCACTGTGCCTCTGGAAAACAATTATAAATGTATGATTCGTATATTTCTGGAAGTGTTCATTTAATATTTTCAGGCTGCAGTTGACCACAGCTAACTGAAGCTATGGAAAGCAAAACCTCAAAAAAGGGAAGACTACTGCAATTTTTCTTAACTGGAATAGTGGGAGATGGTTTTAGTCTGACTATCTGTCAGCACCATCTAAATCCACAACTAACCACATCTAAATCCAACAACCGTGGAAGGCAAGACACCTTTCACCCCACCTTCACCTCAAATGTTGGGAAAGAAACAACTAGAAGTTGGTATTCATCTATTTGCATTTGGTTCAAACGGTGTGTTCTTCTTCATTTTAAAAGGCTAATTCCTGACTCACTATGAAACTAGTTCTTCATGTCAGAAAAAATGTATTCAGTAGATGACAACTAATCTAAACAAAAAGTGTCAATCTTCTTACGCTTCATCTCAAGGAAAGTAAACCACAGGCCAAGAAGCTACAAGATACTGCAAAGAAATGGGACCATAAAAAACAGAACTGGGTGATGGATAAACAAACTTTGGGAGTGAAAGTATATGAATACAGAGAAATTATTCAGCACTGGCCCCAGTGCCTGTGGGGCCCATGCAGACACATGTCTGTGAGAGGGAACCATATATGCAGACGTTCAACTTACAACTGCATAATCAGACGGTGTCTGTCTTCCTGTGTAATTAAAAATATTAAAAATCATTTCTTGCATTATACGTTATGTTTTACCATATAATTAAACTTTTATACACACATACTGTTCTACTTTATAAGCACTGTCAGGGTTTTTTAAAGGATGATTGACTATACACATTTCTTGCCTTAAATACTGCTACTGGAATCAAATCTCTATATAAAACAGGACTTCATTACATATCTTAATAATCACTTCTCACTAAGTTGAACAGAATTTTAAATATGAAAGAATCCCTTAACTGTCTGAGGTAGTCATTTTATCCACATTTACCTTCCTTTGGGGATTGCTATTCAAATAAATTTGATTCCAAATTGATTTGGAAGTGACTATCCAGTGTACAGGCCACTAGATGTACTGTCCTCTAGATAAGAATTGTACCTTTTTGTCAACCTTTTTATTTCACTTACAGCCAGCCCAATTCCAGGAGTAACACTGTATTTTCAAAATCTATAGCAACTTGGCTTCAAGAGGAACTGGTTTCACACGTGGAACAGAAGGTAAGGTGAGTCATGCATTGCCCACACAGCCAAAGTCTGACATGAGGCACAGGTATCTGATTTGAAAATCATTATATTTTAATCACATACCAAATTATGAAGACATGCAATCCTCAGCAAAGGGCATTAAGGAAGTCAGAAAATAATCTTAAGTGTCCTCTTTTGCTTTTGCTAACAGTCTCTGGAGACCCAAATGAATTTTTGTTGAGAATAATTCTACAAGTGCAATGATATGAAATTAATGACATTTTTAATAGGCAAAATTGTGATAAAGACTGTTTTTCTGATGCCTGGACTCGTGACCTCTAAACACCAGCAAATTGAGGCATTATAAAGTAATTGTAACAAGTAGCCCTTTACTGCAACACTATTCACAATAGCAAAAACATGGAACTAACCATACTGCCCATCGAAACTGGACTGTATTTAAAAAATGTGGTGCATATATACAATGGAATATTACTCAACCATAAAGAAGGATAAACATGTGGACTTCGTAGCAACTTGGATGGATTTGGAGTTTATCATACTCAGTGATTTATCACAGAAACAAAGAACAGAGTACTACATGTTCTCACTCATAAGTGGACCTCGAACATTTACTGTAATACTGTAAGAAAGGGATTGATAGTAGCAGGATACTGGCAGGATGGATGGGTGGTAGGGGAGACACAACATCAATAAGGGTACCTGGTTTCAAACTAGGCAAAGTGAGGAGCAAAGGGAGGCCCAAACTTTACCTGCACGGTGACCACTTGTATACCTAATCCTGAATTGTGTCCCACATCCTTAAAATAAATAAACACAACAAACAGGTGTCCCAACACAGGAGAGACCCTGTGTGATTGGGTATTCCACATTTATCATGCCTTTGGGATATTGGTACACAAAGACTTCCATATTTCAAGGGAGGCAATTGGAAAATGAGGGGAGCCAGTAGCATGAATTCTGTTCCTAACATCATCATACATGGCAAAACCAAGCCTGGACTCCTCGGGAACAGATCGGCTGAGAATACCTGGTCCAAGGCTTCCACAGTGACTAGTTTTTAAAATAACTATTTATGCCACACATGTCCACCCTCTGATGTATGAAGCCATAAGTGTGTCAAGAGGCAAAGGGGAAGACAGCGAGTCCCTCTCAACCACTCAACCACAACATTTCTACTTTTGTAGAGTGTGGTTTTGTTTAAGATTTCATTATTTTAAAATTCTAAGTCAATTTTTTAAAAAAGTTTGAAAATCACTATCTAAACTTCAGTCCCAATCATTAACTATTTTCTTCTTCACTTGAATCTAAATACTACTCCTAGGCAATGAGTATCATAGCCTAAAGATTCATAGACTTAAATAGTATATCCTTGAATTAATTATCAACAGAAACTTTTTTGATTTAATTGAAGACTGTCTCGGCCTTGAATTATGAGAGAACAAATCAGAAACACCTACAAGACTGTGCATTATTGTCATTTCTCTCCTGACACATCTTTTGGCTAAATACTATAAACTGATGTCTTCTAATTGGTCTTCTTTATTATTTCATATCTTTATATGTTGGTTTCCTTCTAATAATAAGAAAAGTCTTGGCAAATGGAAAAGGTAACCTCCTTGTTCTCATCAGACCAAGCACTTCATACATAGGCTTCTCTCCTTTTCTTGCTGTTCAGGCTTGCTAGCTGGAAACTTTTTTTCAGTCCACCCTGGATGATGAATTAGAGGGATGAGAACAGTCTTCACACTTTTTCTTGCTATGGGTAACACCCAAATGTCTCTCTAAAATCAGGGTAAAGCCCCACAGTTTTGTGATTTCCCTGGCAGCAGGAAAACATAGGTCTTCCGTGCATGCATACGTCACTTTGATACTTGGATACTGGAGCCAACCGATTGCTGGCCACTTTTCACACCATGTTCAGCCTTGAGTTGCTAACACAAAGCTTGCTGCACAAGATGAGTCATGTTCAATGTTAAGTCTCCTTGCTCTGCTGAGTGATCCCATAAGAGGCAGAAAACGTTACACAAGTTTTCAGGGGAGAGCTTTATATGGGGGGGCACCAGCTCTCATTAAGGAAATGTTCTTCAGCTTTAGTGAGTGACATTTGGGCTCCCCTTGAAGCTAAGTCACTTAAAAGATCTACCCACTTGTCCCGTGCAAGAGTATTTCATGCCAACTGCCATGTACCTGGGAAAAGAGGCATATATAATTTCAGCAGGAGGTTATTCTGAAGAGGAAAATGTGGTCAGGCAGGGGAGGAGGGACACCTCCTTATCACAAAGGCTGCTTTGATAGAATCAAGCACCCTCTCCTGGCTGATGAACCCCAGGCCTTCCATAGCCAAACTCAGCACAAACCAGAGCTGATTCCTGCTCTCTGAGCATTCCTGTGCTCTGAGGAGTGGCTGTCTGAGACAGCCTCATGAAATTGGAGCTTATAATGTCCCTACGGAGACTCCTCGAGGGCTCTGCCAGCTATAACACTGCTTAGGGCCCCTGGCTTTGCAAGGGCCACAGAAAACGGGCTTCTCATACAGCAAAGTCCCAAAGGGAAATTTTAAAAAGGCCTATGACACTCTTCAAGAACCAGGCTCCTGACCTTGTCAGAGATGAAGCTGACCAAGCTGTTTCCATCCTCCAGGCCAAACCCAGAAAAAGTGCTTTGGCTGGACGTGGTGTTGAGTTTTTCTGTTGGCTTCTCAGGTTGACCCACTGACCAAATATGATACTCCACCACTGCCTGGGATTTTGCAAGTTTATAATCCATATAGAAGAAACATTGTTATATAAACCTTGCCAAGACTATAGGCCTTTTAAATTCTCAACTAAGAAGCTGAAGAAATTTATGGCAGTGTTGCTGGATGGGGAAGCCAAGTAAACTCACAATGTTGATCTTAGGTCTGTTTAAATTTCTCTTGCCTTCTGGCACTTTAAGCAGTAGTGGAAAGAAATCATTTACTCATAAGAGCATTAAACATTTGGAAACACATGGGTAGCAGGGAAGAGCATTAGGAACATAATGGATATGACATATGTGGTTCTTGTCTGTGGTGGGCAGGATTTCACTCCAACACTGTAGCCATTCGTGTCATGGTGGCACAAAAACCTCAGAGTACCTTCTTGCAATAAATAGAGTGAATTATATGGAGGCTCAGTTTTCCTCCCAGTGAAGTCTTGGTCATTAACCAGAACTTGGTCATAACTCCGTCCTGCGCTGCTTGGAAATGGAGCCAGTCACTGTATAAGGAAGCTCTGCTTGGATCCGTATATGAACGTGATTTTTTCATGCAGGTTTCCTCTACTCATTTGTGATGAGTTCTGGGTTTCTCTTCTGCTCTCTCTGTCTGTCAGGATTAGCAACAGGAATCACACAGTTTCAGCTCCTTTCAGGACTTCAGTTGGAGGAGAATGAGTTGAACCCTAAAGAAAAAAATCAGCATTTAGTGCATGATTCGACCTTCATTTGCCAATGGCATGTCTTTATGGGAGAATCTGAGATTCAATCAATGACAAATACTTTCATTAAAGAGACTGTGATTCTGCAGATCTTGTAGAAGATGTGAGGTGAAATGCGGCGGGAATCTCCACTCTTGCTGAGAGATGGAAGTGAGATGAGGGAGCCTATTTTTACATGTTGATTTAATACAAGATGAAATGTAATCTGATATGTGAACTGGTAATGGACTAACAAATGACTCAAATAAAAAATCGTTTTAATGTAAAGTCCTGGACATGATGTAAAACCTTCCCGAGAAGCCTGTTAATTGTGTGCCCCTAAAGTTTGTGGCCATAGGAATTTTCTGGATGTGACTCTTAACTCTTATCTATCCCCCTCCTGCCGTCTCCATTTTAGTGCTCACTTGTGTGTAATCTGAGTATGTTACACAAGGAAAACTTGCTGGAGCTGAAACTGGAGGAAAGTATGCCTTAATAGAATTTATAATTTAACAGCCCAATAAGTCAGAGTACAATTTATTGGAAGAACATATCCTAAGAACCTTCCATATCCCACTTCCATAATTAGTAATCTACATCTTTAAAAGAAAGAGGAAAGATGTCTTAGTATTTTTTCAACCTGAAGGAAGTTGAACCTATTTAAAGTCTATAGGAGTCTTTGTAGACATGGGGACTGATGAGAGACGAGAGAGGAGGCGGGGAAGGGAAGGGAAGGGAAGGGAAGAGGAGAAGGGAGAGAGGGAGGGAAAGAGAGAGAGAGAGTCATTCGTGTAGCAGGAATGACTTTTGTTTTGTTTTGTTTTCATTCTCTGTAGTCTCCACCCTACTCCCATTAAGTTCTAGGATTTGTGTATCTTTAGATGCAGACACTCAAATGCTTTCTTTACTCAGGAAGTTATTCTCCTTACGCCTTGTGAGGTCTTGGAACAAAAATTAGTTGAGAAAAAAACAACTGCTGCTTCTCTGTCCAGGAAAAAAAAAATCACATGCATCACGTAGCTCAAAAAAAGTGTGGGTGTTTTGAGGGGATAAGGGTGGGTGGGGGCGGGGAGGAAGGAGGGAGGAGACTTTCATTTCCCACATGTGTAATTTTTTCTCCTTAGGAGACTACATAAGCCAAGACTCACTGTCTGCAAACGCGGTTTGTCGGGGAACAAAACAGACATGAATAGATAGCGTTTGACTGGGTACCGCCTCCCAAGTCAGAATGTGTGGCGTTTGTGCTCATAGTATTTTGTTTAAGTCTCTCTCGTTGCCTAATTTCCGCATGCTGTTCTCACTATCCTCACCCCACCCCCAATACTAAGGTTTTTCTCAATAACAAACAAAAATATCTTATGAAAAGTAGGTTTTACACACAGAAAGTTGATTGCTCACTTCCTTGAAGGAGGGAAAACATGGTTTGGAAAGGCTCTGTTTATTGATCTATAAATCATGGTCACTGTGTCTGACCCAGCCGCCAGGGTGCCTGGGGTCAAGGAACCTTTTCAGAGCTTAGCTCTGAAGTGTCTCTCTTTGCAGGGCTCTCAATCAACCTTCTCAAGGCAGAAAAACATCAAACAGCCAAGACCTCAGAAAAGGATTGGTGGTTTAAATGCCTCTACTGCTTGTGAAGACAGAATTTCTTCGATTCTGCCCTATTATTGTAAGTAAGTTTTCTGTTTATTTGGAGGCAGGTGAGGGACTGGCAGGAGAAAGACCATTATAAATTTATGATTTTGAACCAAGAGCAAAGACAGTGAATATCACCCCTCTGATCCAGTTCCCTCCTCTTTAAAAGAGAGATAATAGCCGGGCTCGGTGGCTCAGCCTGTAATCCCGTGCTTTGGGAGACTGAGGTGAGTGGATTGCCTGAGCCCACGGGTTCGAGACCTGCCTGGGCAACTTGGCGAGACCTCATCTCTACAATAAATCAAAACCTAGCCGGGCGTGGTAGCGCACGCCTGTAGTTCCAGCTACTTGGAAGGCTGAGGCGGAAGGATTGCCGGAGCCTAGCAGGTCGAGGGTGCGGTGGCTGGGAGTGGCCACTGCACTCCAGTCCGGGCGACAGAGTGAGACTCCAACTCAAAAAAAAATAATAATAAAATAAAATAAAATAGAGATAATAAGCACTGCTTCTGAATGTCCCTGAGAGGACCCAGGGCAGCAGCCCAACATGGTATGATACCCAGTCTCCCCAGTCAGTCTGCTTCCATCAGATCCTGGCTCTTTGTTCTCAGTTTTGTTCATCTGTAAAATGGTAATAAATTACAGTCCCTGGCTTATAGGACTGCCATGAAAATTCAATGCGAAAAGACATGCAATGTGCTTAGAGTGGCATGGAATATATTAAGTGCTCAATAAAAGATAGCTGTTATTATCACATCAGCCCCTAGCATGATATCTAGGCCCTAAGGAAAGTTAGTTTTCCTACTAACAATTTGGAATTACCTAGGAGTATGCACAATGAAGCAGCATGGAATAATTGCAAGAACATGACTTTTTCTGCCAATCAGACCTGGGTTCAAATCCTGACTTCTCCACTCACTACCTATGTGACCTTGGACAAATTACTTTGTTTAAGACTTGACTTGAAAAGAAATATATTAAAACTAGATCACAATGCCTATCTTACAGGGTAGCTATGAAGACAAAATCAGAGATTCTACATAAGGAAATGTTTCATTTGACAGCGGCATCCTGCTTAGAAGCTTTCAGAAACTAAAGATGCATGCTCAGTGTTCACTGGTCTGATAAATAAGCATTTACTGAATTCCCACCGTGGGCAGGCACTGATGCTAGGCACTGAAGATATGAAGGTGACTATCACACAATCCCGTCCTCAGGGAACTTCAAGTCTAAGGAGGGAGGCATATAAGGAAATGTATCATTTTAATTCTATGTGGCCCTTAATGTGGCCACGCATATTCAGAGGACCAGAGAAGACTCAATGGTATACTGTTCCCTTGCCGGAGACATCTCCCTCCATCTCTTCACCAAACGAATTCCTGCTGATCCTTTTGCTTTCAGACTGGATTTCATTGGGTCAAGAAAGCCTTCCTGAACCCCAAGTTGTCACACACTTCACAGGCAGCACATGCTTCCTACTTTCTAACACCCATCACATATACAGCAGCTTGCCCATTCCATTCCCTCTCGCTTCGGCCCACAAACATTTTCAGAGATGTGTTTCTCCTTCACTCGAAAAACACAGTAGAAATCTTTTACACAGAAAGAATTGGTATGCCCCCAAAGTTGCTCATAAGAGTATGAACTGACAGTGAGGTGAATCAAGTATTCTAGGATATCCTGGGGGCCTCCGTCATCTCTTGCCTTTGTCTGGAGAAACAGGAGGCAAATCTGTGACCATCAACACGATCCAATAAGTCAAGAATTACTTTGAGGGTACAGAAATAAGTCTTCGCATATATATCCAGTGATTTTCAACAAGGGTGCCAAAATTATTCAGTTGGAGAAAGGACATTCTTTTCAACAAATAATGTTGGCAAAACTAGGTTTCTACATATAAAAGAGTGATCTTGGACCCTTTACCTTACACCTTATACAAGAATTAACTCAAAATGGATCCAAGACCTAAATTGTAAGAGCTAAATCTACAAAACCTTATAAATACATATGGGAAAAACTATGGCATTGGATTTTGTAATTATTTCTTAGATATGACACGAAAGGTACAGGCAACAAAAAGAAAAATAGGTAAATCAGGTTACATCAAATTATACACTTCTGTGTACAAAGAACACTTCTGTGTATCAAAGAACACTAACAACAGAGTGAAAAGGCAACCCATGGGATGGGAAAAACTATTCGTAAATTATGTATCAAATGCAGATTTAATATCCAGTATATACCTAAAAAAAAATTCCTACAATTCAACAACAACAAAAAAACTAACAACCTGCTTTAAAAATAGGCAAAGGACTTAAAGAGATACTTATCCAAAGAAGATATAGCAAATGGCCAAAAAGCATATGAAATTATTAAAGAAATGATGCAAATGAAAACCACAATAAGAAACCACTTCACACCACTAAGATGGTGACTATAAAAACAGAAAATAGGTTGGCACAGATGTGGAAAATTGTAATTCTTTTTTTTTTTTTTTTTGAGTTGGAGTCTCTGTCACCCAGACTGGAGTGCAGTGGCATGTTCCTAGCCACTGCAGCCTCACCCTACAGGAACTACAGGTGCGCGCTACCACGCCCAGCTAATTTTTTATTTATTGTAGAGACGAGGCCTCAACAAGTTACCCAGGAGGGTCTTGAACCCGTGGGCTCAGGCAATCCACTCGCCTCGGCCTCCCAAAGTGCTGGGATTACAGGCTGAGCCACCGAACCTGGCCCAGAAAATTGTAATTCTTGTTCACTGCTGGCGAGAGTGTAAAATGGTGCAGACACTATGGAAACCAGTATAGCAGTTCCTCAAAAAATGAAAAATAAAATTACCATATGATCCTGCAATTCCACTTCTGGGTATATGCCCAAAAGAATACAAAGCAGCCGGGCTCGGTGGCTCAGCCTGTAATCCTGCGCCTTTGGGAGGCTGAGGTGAGTGGATTGCCTGAGCCCGCGGGTTCGAGACCCGCCTGGGCAACTTGGCGAGACCTCATCTCTACAATAAATCAAAAAATTAGCCGGTCGTGGTAGCGCACGCCTGTAATTCCAGCTACTCGGAAGGCTGAGGTGGAAGGATCGCTGGAGCCCAGCAGGCGAGGCTGCGGTGGCTGGGAGCGGCCACTGCACTCCAGTCTGGGTGACATAGTGAGACTCCAACTCAAAAAAAAAAAAAAAAATATACAAAGCAGAATGTTGAAGAGATATTTGTACAAACAGGTTCATAGCAGCATTATTTACAATAACAAAATGGTAGGAGCAACCCAAGTATCCATTGATGGAAGCACGGGTAAACAAATATAGTACTTATTAGAATATTATTAGCCTTAAAGTGGGGGGAAATTCTGATACATGCTACAACCTGAATGAAATTTGAAGATATTACACTATGCAAAATAAGCCCATCAGAAAAGGAAAATTATTGTTTGATTCCATTTACTGAGGTATCTAGAGTAGTAAAATCATATAGACAGAAAGTAGAATGCTAGTTGCCAGGGGTTCAGGAAACAAGGGAATGGGGAATTGTTGTTTAATGGATACAGAGTTTCAGTCGGGGAAGATGGAAAAAGTTCTGGAGAATGATGGTGGTGATTGCTACACACAATGTGAATGTATTTAATACCACTGAACTGTACACTTAAAAATGGTTAAAGTGGTAAATTTGGCATTAAGCATATTTTTTCCACAATGAAAACAATAGAAACAAAGTAAGAGAATGACTTTGAACTGAAGGCATTTTGGTTAATGAAAGGCATCTAAGAATCCCAGCCCAGGTTTGAAGTCTGAGGTTATTTTCCATATGGCCTAAGTCAGGTTTCTTTGAAAGGCTGAAGGGTAATGGCAGTTCAAGCAGATGGCAGAGAAGAGAAGGCGGGAGGCAGCGTGGCAGAGTTTGGAGCAAGGCTGGAGTTTAGAAAAACCAAAGACATTGGTCTGTGTGAGCTTTACTTCCTGCTTCTTTAGACTCTCAGCTTTTTCAGGGAAATGGACTCCATCTGGTCTGAGTCATTAGCACTTTTTGAAATGTTGCTTTGAAGAGCTTGTTGATGTGCAAGTAAACCTTAGCCTCTTCTTGACTTCTTTGTTTTTAATCACAGAGGCTTTGTGATTGGCCAGAAGACCACAAAGCAGTAAGATGCAAATTCATATCCAGAACTCAGGCCTGAGTAGCTTGAGCACTTTCAAAACTTGACCCAGAGAAAAAGGGCTGCAAAGAACTGTTATAGAATAAAAGTTGCAGAACTCTGGGTACCTGGAAAGTGAGCTGGGACAAATTCTAACTCCCTAAGCTTTACTCTGTAGAGAGCAAGAGGGCAAGCAGGCTGGGATCCAGGTCTTGACTCAGAGTTGTCTTATTCACGAAAACACTGCCTGCCGAAGAGTCATGTGCCTCAGCAGGTGTTCAAGGTGCATGTAAAAATGAGGCCTTCCACGAAAGCCATCTCAAATGGAAATGGAAGCTGGAAAGTAGGAGGAAGACCAGGATGCAGGAAGATGCTCTTAACTGTAGGAGATGTTGTTTTAAAGGAAGATGAACCCAATCTATTCATGGTTATTCTAACCTTAATTTGTGAAACTCAAGGAACCTCCATGCCAAATCCAGCTTATTTGCTTCATCTGGGAGCTTAGTGGCCTTCATTCATTATTTGACCCAATGCATATTCATCAAAGTTGCCACCAGTCAGTAGCAATGGGAGATACCCAATATATTTGTCCCATGGACAATGTCAACTTTTAAAAGGCAAACTATTTCCAAACCTGAAAACAGACCTCATTCAGCTATGGATTTGGCCTATTTCCACATGGATTCATCTGAGAACAATTTATAGTAGAGCAGTTGCTTTTTGGACTGTTTTTATGAGGGTGGTGCGACCATATCTTAGACTCAGTGAATTGGGTCTCTCACTGCTCCCTGTAAAGGAGGGCCCAGTCAAGAGGCACTTGAAGATACAGAGCTAGGGAAACTCTTCTCCTGGAAGGTGCCCATGGAGGGGTGGGCAGTGTGTGAGGGGAGAGAAAAATACAGCATAGTGTAAAGAGGGAATTTTTTCCCAGCGTCATGTAGCAGAGCCAAGAAACAGCAATTAACTTCCCATGTCTAAAGAAAGACTGAGTCAATCTGAGTCTGTCTGTAAGAGGAGTTATTTAACTGGCCACTGGCTGTAGGACAGATGAGATGTCCAAGTTCTGAAAGAGATGGATCTTACCATCAATGACTTTCAAGAAATTTCTCACTCTTTTCAAGTTTTAGCTGATTTCTGCTTGTTCTGTCCTTGAGATATTTCTGTTATAAAAAGCTCAGACTAAACCTCTGTGAATGTCCCAAATGTTAAAACTTCAGACAATTAAAGAAACTAGAATTGAATTATCAAGATGTGCACCCCCAGAGGTATGTTTCTGCAACTCTTTGGCAGTTACTGGAATTCTATTAAGTGGTCTATAGCAATGTAAAAACATGGCCCCAATGATGTTGATATTCCTCCCATTGAGTAGTTGGGTCAAAGTCCTCTCCCTTGAATCTGGCAGGCTTCAATCAATAGAATATGGTGGAAGTGTTGCTCTGTGACTTCCAAGGCTGGTCCTCCTAGGTTGCTTACTCTTGGGGAAGCCAGACACTATGTGACCTGTCAGATTCCCCTAAGACTGCCATGCTAGAGAGGCCATGTCTAGGCAGTCTGGTCAACTGCCCCAGCTAAGCTCTCAGCTAACATCTAGCACCAACTGCGAGTTACACTAGAGTCACCCTAGACGTCCAGCTAAGTTGGATGTTCAACTTCGGATGATCCAGCACCATCCAACTGCTGGCTGCCATTATTTATTTGAAGAATCCAAACAAGACCTGCCCAGCCAAGACATTCCTGAATTCCTAATTTACAAAATTGTGAGCAAAATGAAAAGACTGCCTTAAGTCACTAAATTTTGGGGTAATTGGTTTGGGCTATCCACAGAGGTTTAGTCTGACGCTTTTATAATAGAAAAATAATGGAAGCCTGAATATGGTCTGGTAGTTTGTGGTTTCAGAGGAAAAGGTGAGGAGACAACTTCTTTTACGTGCATGACACAAATTTGCAATGTAAGATTAGTTATGTTTTGTTTGCTTGGAAATCCCCTTCTGTCTTCAATAACTGTTATGCTCTTAAAAGTTACACATGCACTATTAGGATTCCCTGCGGTCATTTTGCCTTGGCTAACTTTCAGTAAGCAGGGTACAGCTCTTCTTTATTTTTGCATGTTATCATTTACAATATTTATATTTGTATTTTTTGTTATGCATACATTTTCATTTGTGAGGTGGCAGATACTTATGAAGCAAATATTATATGCCAGGTATACATACATGCTAAATGTACTTGTCTCAGGTGAACACATTTAATTTTCAGAGTGATCTCATGAGGTATAAATAATTACTATTCTTCTCATTTTATAGATAAGAAAACTGTATCATGGAGAGATATTGGAATTTGGAATTTGATCTCAGGCAATCTGGCTTAAGTCCATAAACATCGACCTTCTGCTGCCTCTGAATTATGTGTCAGTTTATTCCCAATTCACACACATACATACATATATATGAACTCCAAAGAATTATACTGATGCAAAAAGAGTAGCAAAATTGTAATAAAATTATATAGAGCAACTTGGTAAGACCTCATCTCTACAATAAATCAAAAATTAGCCGGGTGTGGTAGCGTGCGCCTGTAGTTCCAGCTGCTTGGAAGGCTGAGGCGGAAGGATCGCCGGAGCCCAGCAGTTGAGGCTGCGGTGGCCGGGAGTGGCCACTGCACTCCAGTCTGGGTGACAGAGTGAGACTCCAACTCAAAAAAAAAAAAATTATATCGAATTCAGGATAACGTCATAAATGCAAACGGTCACCAGATCCCAAGTACAAATATTTCATGTGTGTGTGTGTGTGTGTGTGTAGGCTGGGACAAGTAAATCAAGTGTATGGCATCTGAAAATTAGATTTTATAAGATTACTCATTCACCCTTTGTCTCCTGTACATTATCTGTTAGGAAACTCTGAATATAGGGACATGAAGCAACTCAAGTCTTCTTATTTTTAAACACAGCATAACAACCTTCCTAATAAACCAACACAGTTTTTCTGAAACAAGTGCAAAATAATACTTTTCAGTAAGTCATTTACAAATTGTGCTGCTAAGACACAGGTGAGACCAAAAATACAGAGGTGTCATTTAAAGTGTCCCTCTCTATAGCCAGAAAAGACACACCACCTGTTCCCTGAGTGGCAGGAAAGCAGAACAAGCAATTGGAGGAGCTCCCATTTTGAATGGTGTTGTGAGTTTCACATAATAACAATGACATAAAGTGAGGAGAAGCAATTCTCATCATGTGCAGTGAGTGATTTAAGAACACGAACTCCAGAGCTAGAGTGCCTAAATCCACATCTCAACTCTGCTACTTGCTAGCAATGTGACTTTGGGCAACTTATATGTGCCGCCGTTTCCTCATGTGTAAAGTCAGGACAATAGTACCTGCCTTAGAGCTACTAAGAGCATTAAGTAAATCAATACTGTCAAGCACTTGGGATACACAGCACTTAGGCCCCCTGGCACAGGGTACCTGCTATAAAAATGTTTGTGAAATAAGTAAATATAGCATGTACTAACAGATATTTGACCCTGCAGTTGGACAAAACCACCGATGTGGAATGTACAAATTCATCATATGTGCAATACATGTGAGAGAGAAATGTGTGATGACTCTTTGTTCTAATAGTGACAGCAGCTGGGTGTGATGGCTCACACCTGTAATCCCAGCACTTTGGGAGGCCAAGGTGGGTGAATTGCTTGAGCCCAGGAGTTCGAGACAACATAGCAAGTTCTCATCTCTACAAAAAAAAATCCAAAAATTAGCTGGGCATGGTGGCACACACCTATAGTCCCAGCTACTCAGGAGACTGAGGTGGAAGGATCGCCTGAGCCTGAGAGGTCAAGGCTGCCATGAGCCGTGATTGTCATGATCATGCCACTGCACTCCAGTCTGGGTACAGAGTGAGCCCCCCGATTCAAAAAAACAAAAACAAAAACCATGACAGCAAATACTACAGAACAAGAGGAGTTTTTTTAAGTTAATAATTATTTTGTGAGCTGATATAAATGGAAAAATGAGCTAGTTTGAGTATTGATGGGGTATTAGCTATGCGTGCAACAAGAATAAAAGCGTAAAAATAATTATTCTTAAGTGTCGATCCATATCCAGCTTCACAAAGGACAGTAGATGGCCAAAAATATGCCTCTAAAATTTAATTAAATGTTTAAGGAAACAATGAAAATTGTAAATATAACCAACTCCCAGCCACCGTCTGTCTTTTCCATGGGCTGTGTGGAAAGGCAACAGTGACACAAATACTCTGATTCTCCCCACTGAGCTCTGTTGGCCATGGTATTGCTTATCTATTGCCACAGCTATTCCGGGCAACGAAGAATCACAGAATCTCTGTGGCATTCAACAATCCACGTATTGCTCTTGCAGCTAAAATCATGTGGGTATTAGAGTGGTAGCACTGTTGAATTTGGCTGGCCTCACATACATTTAGGGGTTGGCTGGTAATCAGCTGGGGCTACTGGGGCAACTTGGTTCAGTTCCAAGTATCTCTTACCCTCCAGCAGAGCACCCCAGGCATGTTCTCATGGCAATGCAAGAGGTACAAGCAGAAATACTCACAACTCTTGAGGCCTAGGCTCAGAACCAGCACATTGCCACTTCTGTCACATTTGATTGGCCAGACAATTCAAAAGTCAGCCCATATTTGAGGTGTGGGGAAATCAATTCTACTTCTTTCAAACCACAAGCTCACATGGCAGAGAACGGCTACAAAGAGAGACAAAGCAGGCCATTTCAATGATACTAAATGCCTTCCCCCAGGATTTATTATCCTAAGGATGCATTTTTAAAATGTACCTAAATATAGTGGGCTGTATTTATATGAACTGCTCACAATAGGTTCTGTGGCTACCAAAAGGTTGAGAACACTTTGATTCTATAATCAATGCTATCATGATTTTTAAGTTGAAACCATAATTTCTTAATAAGACCAAACAAGAATGCAAATGTCTATCTGCCAAGTTTTTCTGGTTCTTGATCATGTTTACCATTCGTGGAAGGAAAAAATAAGACTGATGTATTATTCAACACACTGTAAAACCATAAACAAATACTATGACAGGAAGCAATACCTTCTATAGTCATATGCAATTAGAGTGGATTAGGAAACCACTCAACTTTAACTCCTAAATTGAAATGTCAGACTTCCAACTTTGAAACAGTATATGCTCAGGTTAGGGTCCAACAGAGTACTGAAAGGAATTTTCAATTCAAAAATTCTCCTTAATTCCTGGGTTTTTGTTTAACCTGAATGTCAACAACTTTCATGGAGCCATCAACCTGCTGCCATTGCCAATAACTTACAATTGGGAATTATGCATTTCAAAATGAAAAGAAAGAAAGAAAAAAACTACCAAGATGAAGAAACAAACCTATAGCTCAAGCTACTCATCATGGAAGCAGATGATCAGATTAACTCTTGGAAAGATAATTTGGGGCAAGTTAACAGACACTATCATTCCTACAGTTTACATGAGAAAACGTTAAAATTACAATTAACTTTAGTGTTTTGTTTCTCATTTAATAACTTACAATAACTCTTTAAAAATACACCTAAAGTCAGTGTGCTACATATATGTTCTTTGCCTGTATATGTTCTGCAGACAATAAAAGTTTAAAAAACAAGAAACTGTCAGTGTTATGAACTGACACTGTTGTGCATCCAATATTTATACATTAAAGTCCCAATTTGGAGGGAGTGTGAGAAGGCAGTCAACTGCAAGCTAAAAAGCAGACCCTTACTAGGAACTGACTTTGCTGGCACCTTGATCTAGGACTTCCCAGTCTCCAGAACTGTGAGAAATAATTGTCTGTTGAAGCTTCCCAATCTGTGGTATATTGCTATAGCAGCCTGAGCTGACTATGAAAGTCAACAAGGGTTTGAAAAAGAACTTGCAAAAAGAGCTATGCCCTGAGAGTCAGCAGTATAATGATTCTATATGAAGCCAGGTACTTGCAGTCATATTTAAGAACAGTTGGCATTAGGGAATGTTGTCATTCCGCACTGCAAAAGCAACGTGGCAAGCACACTGATCAATGAGAGTATGAAGAAGTGAAATTGCAGGCTCCAACCTGAGACCCAGGGACTATCTGTGCACCCCTCTGTGATCAACCATCAGACATGGAAAGATAGACGCTTCTCCCCCATGCTGGACCAGGCACAGACACATATGATCTCAGTGGGACACTTGGCAGCAGCAGCAGCAGCAGCAGTAGTACAGCAGATGAGCCAGGTGAGTTTGGATCTGATTCACCTTTCTCCCACAGCAGTCCACAAGGCATCTGACCCACACCGAGGGCAACTTGATTGGCCTGCGCTGAGAGCTGAGAGCGGAGGGGATGGGCCGGCGACTGGAGCCGATCCCTAACGCAGTGGCCGCCAAAAGCAGTGGTGGCATTTAAAATGAATCCGAAGTTCCAGAAATGGCCACAAAGGAAGGTCTTTCTTTCCTTCTTTCTTTCTTTCTTTCTTTCTTTCTTTCTTTCTTTCTTTCTTTCTTTCTTTCTTTCTTTCTTTCTTTCTGTTTTTGTTTACATTTTCATACTTGCTTGTTTTTTGTTATTTTATTCTTGTTTTTTAGATTTTCTGTTTGTGTATGGGTATTTTTGAGGGCAAGTACATCAACAGGGGTTTGTTTGTTGTATATTTTTGTTTTTTCTGTTTTTGTTTTTGTTTTTTTGTTGTTGTTTATCTGTTAGTTGGCATGCCTGTCTGTTTTTCCCCTTCTTCTCTCTCTTCACCTTCCTTTTTCTCACCTTATTTTGCTTTTTTATTTTATTTTTTTAGTTTTTTTATTTTTATTTTTATTTTTGTGAGTTGGAGTCTCACTCGGTCACCCAGACTGGAGTGCAGTGGCCACTCCTGGCCACCGCAGCCTCGCCTGCTGGGCTCTGGTGATCCTTCCGCCTCAGCCTTCTGAGTAGCCGGAATTACAGGCATGCGCTACCATGCCTGGCTGATTTTTTAAATTATTGTAGAGATGAGGTCTCACTGCCCAGGCAGGTCTCGAACCCACGGGCTCAGGCAATCCACTCACCTCAGCCTCCCAAAGGCGGGGGATTACAGGCTGAGCCACTGAGCCCGGCTTATTTTGCTTTCAGGGGGCAAGCATACACCTCACCACATGGACAGACTGTAAGGTGGTCGGAAGTGGGTTCCAAGGGGACCACACACTTGTCCGCAGATACTATGATCTGCAGAAAGCTTCTGAACCACAGTTTTCCCCTAAATCAAATCTCAAAACTGCAAAAAGCACAGTCCCCCAACTCCAGTCTGCCTTCAAAATAGAACAAATTCAGAGGATCTACATAAGGAAGAATAGGAGATTGAGCAAACAGAAGTGAGAGCTATCCCCCCATTACTGAACAACAGAATTAAAGAAGGGAGAAAAAAGGGAGAGGAAAGCCTCTACAAATGAAGAAGAATCAACAGAAGAATGAAAGTCCCAAACAGACCCCGGGGAAGACAGCAACTGAGAATACAGACTTTGGAATTCAAACAATGAAGAGCCCCCAGAACAACTGGTCTCAAGTCACAAATCCAGATATCAAGATATTAATAGAGGGAATAAATAGAAATGAGGAGAGTCAAGAGGAAACAATGAAGGCATGGATAACAGAGATGATGGCAGTAAAGAATACATGAACAAAATAAATAACAAACTGATATTCATGGAAAACAGAATTAACCAAGCAGAAGAAAGAATTTCAGAGCTTGAGGACCAAAATATGGAACTAACTCAAACTGTTAAAACATAGAAAAGAAGCTTAAAATGATGGAACAAAGTCTCCAAGAGATGTGCAATTATATCAAGAGGCCAAATGTAAGATTAATTGGAATCCCTGAGGCAGATAGAGAGGCAGAGACCACCCTGGAATAAACATTCCATGAAATTATCCAAGAAAACTTCCCTCATCTCATCAGAAATGTGACCATTCAAACATAAGAGATTCACAGAATCCCTGCAAGACATCAAATGAGAAGACCAACTCCCAGACACATAGTGATTTGCTTACACAAAGTAGGTTTAAAAGAAAAAATTTAAAGACAGCAAGACAGAAAGGTCAGACTATCTACCAGGTAAGATCAGTTAGAATAGCAGCAGACTTAGCTACAAAAACACTACAGGTTAGAAGAGACTGGAGTTCAATTTTCAAAGTTCTCAAAGATAAACAATCTCAACCAAGAATTTCCTATCCAGCTAAGCTTCATCCGTGATGGAGAAATAAAATCCTTTCCAGACATTCCCTAAGTGTTTACACCACCTCCAGACCAGTTCTACAAGAAAGATATGGATGGACACTTCTCAAAAGAAGACATATGAGCAGCCAACAGATACATGAAAAAATGCTCAGCCTCACTAGTCATCAAAGAAATGCAAATTAAAACCACACTGAGATACCACCTAATTCCAGTCAGGATGGCCATCATCAATAACTCAAAAAACAACAGATGCTGGAGAGAATGTGGCAAAAATGGAACATTTCTACACTGTTGGTGGGAATGTAAACTAGTACAGCCTCTGTGGAAAACAATGTGGTGATTCCCAAAAGATTTAAAAATCGACCTTCCATATGATCCTGCAATCTCCCTACTGGGAATATAACCAGAGGAACTCAAATCACTCTACGAAAAAAAATACCTGCACACACATGTTTATTGCGGCATTGTTCACAATAGCAAAAATATGGAATCAACCATGCTGCCCATCGAAAGAAGATTGAATTTAAAAAATGTGGTACATATACACAATGGAATATCATGCAGCCATAAAGAAGGACAAAATTATGAGCTTTGCAGCAACTTGGATGGACATAGAGGCTATAATACTGAGTGATCTATCACAGAAACAGAACCGAGTATCACATGTTCTCACTCAAAAGCAGAGCTTGAACAACTATCATAATACAATAAGAAAGGGATTGGCAGTAATGGGAAACTGCCAGAGGAAGGTAGGGGTGGGATTGGCAGTAGTGGGAAACTACTAGGGAGGCAGGGGGCACACCTCATCAACAATAATACCTGCATAATGAACATTTGTATATCTAACACTGAATTGTACCCCGTATATTTAAAATTAAAAATTGTAAAAAAGAAAGTATTAAACGGAGAAGAAAGAAAAGAAAAGAACGACAATGCCCTTGCCAAAAATGTTTTTAAAAAAATTGAAAACACAGATAAATCGACCAAAAAATGAAAAGAAAGTCAACAAACAAATAAACAAACAACAACAAACTCTATAAGAATACCATGACAGGGATAATCTCTCACATCTCAATAATTAGCCTGAATGTGAAAGGATTAAATGCACCACTGAAAAGACATGGAATGACAAACTGGATTTAAAAAATATGACTCAACAATATGTTGTCTCCAGGAGACTCATCTCATCAGAAAGAACACTCACAGACTCAAAGTAAGAGGATGGAAAACAAATTTTCAGGCAAACAGAACACAAAATAAAGCAGGAGTTGCAATCCTAATATCAGACAAAATATCCTTTAAGCTACCAAAAATGAACAAAGATACGAAAGGTCACTACATAATGATAAAAGGTTCAATCCATCAACAAGAAATATCCATCGAAAAATATGTGCACCCAGCTGGGTGTGGTGGCTCAAGCCTATAATTCCAGCTCTTTGGGAGGCTGAGATGAGGGGATTGCCTGAGCCCACGCATTCTAGAACAGCCTGAGCAACTTGGTAAGACCTCATCTCTACAATAAACCAAAAAATTAGCCAGACATGGTATGTGCACCTGTAGTTCTGGCTTCTTGGAAGGCTGAGGCAGAAGGATTGCTTGAGTCCTGCAGGTCAATGCTGGAGTGGCTATGAGCATGCCACTGCACTCTAGCCTGAGCAATGGAGGGAAATTCTAACTCTAAATAAATAAATAAATAAATAAATAAACCAGATATGCACACAACATAGGAGCACCAACTTTTATAAAGCAGCTTCTAGGTAAACTAAAAAAAGATATTGACTCTAACACTATCATAGCTGGGGACTTAAATACCTCACTAACAACCCTCAACAGATCATCAAGGCAAAAAATCAACAAGGAGATCCAGAACTTCAACTTGATACTTGACCAAATGGACTTAATTGATGCCTACAGAACACTCCACCCAACAACCACAGAATATACATTTTACTCATCACCACATGGAATATACTCTAAGCTCAACCACATCCTCAGCCATAAATCAAGCATAAACAAATTCCATAAGATTGAAATACTGCCATACAACTCCTCAGACCACAGTGGGAAAAAAATAAATATCAACACCAACAAAGTTTCCTCAAAACCACACAGACATGGACACCAAGCAGCAAAATGCTGACCAACTCCTGGGTCAACACAGAAATCAGAATGGAAATTAAAAGATTCCTGGAAACAAATGAAAACAAAGAAACATCTTACGAAAATCTCTGGGATGCCATGAAAGCAATACAAAGAAGAGAATTCATATTTCAATGAACACATATGAAGAAAATGGAAAGGTCACAAGTTAACAGCCTAACAGATCACCTAAGGGAGCTGGAAAAGCAAGACAACCAAAATCCTAACTTCTGCAGAAGAATCCAGATCATCAAAATAAAAGCCCGAATACAGGACACAGAAGAAAAAAATATAATAGGAAAAAAATCAACGAAACAAAAATCTTATTCTTTGAAGGGATAAATAAGACTAATGGACCCCTAGCCAGGAAAAGATAGAAAAAGCACAAATAAACACAATCAGAAATGCAAACGATCAAGTCACAACTGACCCAAAAGAAATACAAAAGATTATCAGAGATTACTATATACACCTGTTGGAAACAAACTTGAAAACCTGAATGAAATAGAGGATTTTCTGACATCACACAACTTCCCAAGGTTGAAACAAGAAGAAATTGAGACACTAAATAGACCAATAATAACACAGGAAATTGACTTCATCATAAGAAAACTAACCTCCAAAAAAAAGCCCTGGATCAGATGCCTTTCCAGAAGAATTCTACAAAACATACAAGGTAGAGCAGATACCAATTCTATTGAAAGTATTCCAAGCAATCGAGAAGATGGAACTCTCCACAAATCATTTTATAAGGCTAACATCACATTGATAACCAAACTGGGAAAAGACCCAACAAAGAAAGAGAACTACAGGCCAACATCTTTGATGAACACAGATGCAAAAATTCTCAACGAGATTCTAGCAAACCAGATCCAACAACACATCTCAAAAATCATTCACTGTGACCAAGGAGGCTTCATCCCTGGGATGCAGGGTTGCTTTAACATCTACAAGACCATAAACATAATTAAATACATAAACAGATGTAAAAACGTGAACCACATGAATATATCATTAGATGTGAAAAAAACTTTCAATAAAAACCAACATCCCTTCTTAATAAAAGTTCTTGAACACCTAGGCATAGACAGAACATACCCCAAAATAGTAAGAGCTGTCTGCGGTAAACCCACAGTTAACATATTGCTGAACAGACAGAAATTGGAACCATTTCCCTTGGAAAAAAGAACAAGACAAGCCTGCCCACTCTCACCCTTCCTGTTCAACATAGTGTTGGAAGTCCTAGCTAGAGCAGACAAGAGAAGGAAATCAGGGTATCCAAACAGGAAAAGAGGAAGTTAAGTTATCCCTCTTTGCAGATGACATGATCCTATACCTTGAAAACCCAAGAGAATCTGTTAAAAACCTCCTTGCACTGTTAAAGGACTTTGGCAAAGTCTCAGGGTATAAAACAAACGTGCAAAAGACAATTGCATGCCTACACACCAACAATAAACAAACAGAAACCCAAATAAAAAACACAATCCCATTCACAATAAACACACACACACACACACACACACACACACACACACACACACACACACACACACAAAGAAATACCTTGGCACCTTCCTAACCAAAGAAATGAAAGACCTTTACAATGAAAACTACAAGATGATGCTCAGAGAAATCAAAGATGACACAAACAAATGGAAAAATGTTCCATTCTCCTGGATTGGAAGGATCAACATTGTTAAGATGTCCATCCTACCCAAGGCAATCTACAGATTCAATGCAATACCCATTAAATTACCAGCAGCATTCTTCTCAGACCTGGAATGACAATACAGAAATTCATATGGAAACATAAACAACCATGAATAGTCAAAACAATCCTCAGCAAAAGAAAAAAAGTGGGAGGTATCATACTCCCAGACTCAACTTTATTATAAAGCTACAATAATGAAAACAGTCTGGTATTGGTACTAGAGCAGGCAGATAGACCAATAGAACAGGATGGAGTTCCAGAAGCAAAACCTCAATTTCTCAACTAACTCATCTTCAACAAAACCTCCACCAACAACCACTGAGGAGAGGAGAACTTGTTCAATAATTGGTGCTGGGAAAACTGACAAAACACATACAAAAGATTGAAACAAGACCCCTATCACTATATACAGAAACAAACTCTAAATGGATCAAAGACCTAAACATAAAATCTCAAATTATTAGAACCTTAGAAAATGCAGGAGACACCCTTATGGAAATTGGAACTGGCAATCAATTCCTGATCAAAAAAATCCCAAATGCCCATGCCTTAAGAGATAAAATAGACAAGTGAGAACTCATCAAACTGAATAGCTTCTGCAAAGCAAAAGAAACCATCATGAGAGTGGGAAGACAGGCCACAGAATGGGAAAAAATATTTGCCAACTATATATCTGACAAAGGCCTAACATCCAGGATCTATAAGGAATTCAAATGTGCCAAAAAGGAAAAAACCAACAGCCTTATTAAAAAGTGAGCAAAAAATATGAATAGACACTTCTCAAAAGAAGACATATGAACAGCCAACAGATACAAGAAAAGATGCTCAACCTCACTAGTCATCAAAAAAATGCAAATTAAAACCACACCGAGATACCACCTAATTCCAGTCAGGATGGCCAACATCAATAACTCAAAAAACAACAGATGCTGGAGAGGATACGGTGAAAAGGGAACACTTCTATACTATTGGTGGGGGTGTAAACTAGTACAACCTCTGTGGAAAACAGTGTGGCAATTCCTAAAAGATCTAAAAATCGACTTTCCATATGACCCCGGAATCCCCCTTCTGGGAATATACCCAGAGGAACTCAAATCACTCTGTGAAAAAGACACCTGCACATGCATGTTTATTGCAGCATTTTTCACAATAGCAAAAAAATATGGAACCAACTATGCTGCCTATCAAAAGAGGATTGGATTTTTAAAAATGTACGTATACAGAATGGAATATTATGCAACCATAAAGGAGGATAAAATTATGAACTTCACAGCAACTTGGATAGACTTAAGAATCTATAATATGAGTGATCTATCACAGAAACAAAGAACTGAGTACCACATGTTCTTACTCATAAGTGGACCCTGAACAATTATCATAATACTATAAGAAGGGATTGGCAGTAATGAAAAACTGCCAGGGGAGGGAGCGGGGCACACCTCATCAGTAAGAGTACCTGCTCTCAAACCAGGTGAAGTGGGGACCAAGGTGAGGACCAAACTTGACCTACACAATGACCGTTTGTATATCCAACCCTGAATTGTACCCCACATCTTGAAAATAATCATAAATAAATGAATAAATAAATAAAATAAGTGAAATTACCTTGATGAAGAGAATTTCCTAAATGTGTATTTGAAATTTAATCGCTGCCCACTTATTGTTTGCAAGAAGTTGCTATGAACTACAGTGGTATATGAGTTTTCTAGGACTGTCATAACAAATGACCACAGATTTGATGGCTTACACAATGGCAATTTAGTCTCTCATAGTTCCAGTGCTCCAGGTGTTAGAAATCAACATTGGCAAGGCCAAGCTCTCTCCAAAGGCTGAAGGACGGGATTTCTCCTTGCCTCCTTCAGTTTCTGGTGGTTCCAGATATTCCTTGTCTTGTGGATACATAATTCTAATCCCTACCTCCATCTTTAACAGGCTTCCCATCTATGTGTCTTTTCTCCTTCTGTCTCTTATAAGGACCTTGTCATTGGATTTAGCACCCCATGGATAATCCAGGATGATCTAAAGCTCCTGAACATAATTCCATCTGCAAAGACCCTTTATCAAAATAAGGTCACATTCACAGGTTCTAAGTGGACATCTCTTTTTTTGAGGGTGTGGGACATTCTTTATCCCATAGCAAATGGTATAGAGGATGGCAAAAACTCAAAAGAGAATATAAATAATGGAAGCTTGACCTTCTTTTAATAAGGTTGTTAAAAAAGAAAAGATTGCTCTTTCTTATAAAACGTGTGTGTGTGTGTGTGTGTGTGTGTGTGTGTGTGTGTGTGTATGTAGGCAAAGAGGAAGACAAACTGACAGAAAGACCCCATCAGGTTACTCCCAACTTTATCACTTGGCAAGTTTGGGACTAAAATTTCTGTTTTACCTGACAGATGCCAAATAACGGATTTGGGTTGAGACTGGGATTCCAAGTAATTAGTGTCCCCTTATAAGTGAGCACATGTCATGCATAATTTCTATATCCACAGGTTTGTTTTTAACTTGGAGATGGGAAAAGGCAATAATCTAGAACAATAACCTTTGCCTCACCATGTGCTACCCTTTTAAATGACAACAAAATGACCTCTCTAATGTGTTGATTTGATTTTCTTTCTGGGTGTCTACAGGCCTCATACCAAGTCACAAGCAAGGAGAGACCCTCCTGCTCCTAAGCACCTTGCCTCTCTTGCTATGAGAGGGACCCAGTCAACTCCCTATGTTTTTCCTCATTATTTGGAGTTTTTATGTAAGAGAATGAAGGAGTGCATCTGTTTTTGTTATCTACCAGGAGTCTTTTATTTTCATCTCCACTTATCCTTTGAAGCGATAACTGGCTATTGAAAAGCACCATTCCAAGTGCAAGATCTTAGAGTTAGGGTTCTTAACTTGAGGTTCAAGCCTCAACCTCCTTGAAATTCAATGTAAAGTCTGGTGTGTTTGTAAATTTTTCTGAAATCATCTGTTTTTTCATCACATCCTCAAAGAAGTCTATTTCCTCAAAAAGGTAAGAATAACCACAGTTTGGCTCAATGCCATGAACTATCAGTTTGATATTGACCTTTGGCAAATTCTTTCATTTCCACGTGCAAAGCTATTATTCACACAAGTGATAACAACAATGACATTTTTTTAAATAACAGAACAACTTTGACTCAAAGATGAGAACAATGTCCGAGAAACGGCACATTGAGTAGTCATCAACATAGATGGCAGATCTTTCAATGATCCCATACGGACAGTGTCCTGTGTTAGGGTATTCAAACACTGTCTCTCTACAACTCACATCTCAGACAGCAACTCTTTGGACTTCCTGAACTCCCTCCTCTAATACAGACTATGCCCTTGAATCTCTTCCCACTGGTTCCTCTATAACCTCCTACAACATTTATATTTGAATTGGTAACATGTTTTTCTCTCTCCTCCAGAATGTATTATGCACCATGTCCTTTTCATTTTTGTACGTAAGCATCTTAACACATAGTAGACTTTAAAAAATATCTGTCAAGAGGATGTGTGGATGAATGGTAAACACTAGTTGTCTATGGACTAGAGGTCTCATTAAAGCTACTCAGAATTATCTCAACTGGGAGGTTGAAAACCACCAACCACCACCTTGGCTAGCCCTGCTCTTCCCCATCAGGAGGCACTGAACTGAGCCTACAGCCTGACCAGAAAAAGAAGTTCTACAAGGGAAAGGGTCCAGGTACATATATTCCCAGAGAACTCGTTCCTTAAAGAATATCCAGAATGAGACTCAGGCGCCTTGTGGCTACAGAGTACTATTATTTCAAAAGTGTATTCTCATATTCGATGTAATATTTTTCTCAAGAAACGTCTGCATGTCATTTCTGAACACTGGAATATCCATGTGGCACAAAAGAAGCAAGAATATAAAACACAACTTTTGCTTCCGGGAGGAGCTAGGAGCTAAGCTTGGCCAGTCTGGGAGCGTTAGCAGCCTTGTCCGATAGCTGTTGGTTGTGTGCAATCATTTTCATACTTATTTTAATGCAACAGACTTTCCATAAGTCATGATACTTATGGAAAATGACAAGTAACTTAAAAACAGAGTATAAACCCTCAAATCTAACAACTCCATCTTTACAACTGCTTAGACTAAAAAACCTTGGAGTCATCTTTGATTCCTCTCTTATCTAATTTGCAGCCTCTAATCCATCAGCAAATCCTGTTCCGTCTTCAAAATATGCCCAGAAGGTAACCACTTTCTGCTGGCTTCACCACTGCCACCCTAGCCGGAAGACACTGTCATCTCTCACTTGGATTGAGATGTCCTCCTAAACATTTCCTGTTTTCAGCCCATGGTCCCCTGCAGTTTATTCTCAACAGAGCATCCAGAACGACCAGTTAAAATCAAACCACATTCTGCCTCTGCTCAAAACTAGCTTTTCCCACCTCACTCAGAGGAAATGCCAAGTTCTCACAATGACCTTCAAGGCGCTCTACGGGCCCCTCTGCTTTCTCTCTTTGACTTTACCTTCTACAGTCTTACCTCCTTCACCCCACTCCAGCCTGTGTCCTCCTTGCTGTTCCTTGAAGCTCATACATTTTTTTCTCAGTCAAGTAGAATTTCATTTTCCAACAGAACAAGAGATAAATTGAAGAGCTGACTCTGGCGTTCTGAGAGCCAGCTCACACATATTCAGAAAGGTCACAAGGTCCAGGTCACTGTCAGGACAAGCGCTTTCTGCTTTTCTCCAAGGTTTATGGGCCTAGAGATAAATATCAAGGCTACCTTGCTATAGCTTTGTGACTGGGACTCTGTGCATGGGTTTCCCTGACAATAGACCTGACTTGGCTGAACAAAAGAGTGTGAGCACATGAGAAAGGGAAAGAGCAATCTCTTATCTGTATGAATAAACCACAGGGCTGAATTTTAACCTTTCTGCTAGTTAGGTTCATCTTCTACTTTATGTTTGTCCAACAAGAGTTTGCTGACTCCCTACTACGTAAGGTACATGATTGAATCAAACAGTTGGTGCTCGAAAAATGACCAATGTAGGACTGGAAAGACAGAACCTGAGGGCAGATCAAGTCATCATAGAAATGTTTTATTCATCAAATATATTTACATTTCTTGGTCTATTATCTCTAAATGTATGCCAATTTTTAATTTAAATACAACATAATCCTGGTAGAATCTATCACAAGAATACAGCAGCATGCATGATCTCATTGGTCCTTTGCAGTTTCTTTTTTTAAAATATGTGAATTTAATAAAGTTTTAAAAAAGTGAGCAAATGGTTTATCACTTGGACTGCAAGATGATCATTCTTGTCATACCAGTGGTCCTCACAGCAAACTGTACACATGCACCTCACCACCCATAGTGAGCTTCTTCTCATTCTCTTAACTGACTTAATTAAATTTTCCAAACCCCAAAAAACACTGAGATGGAACAGTCACCCTATCCATTTTATTTGGTGGGAAGCTGGAGAGAGACATATTTCTATTCCAATGGGTACCATCTACAGCAAATTTAAAATGACCACACTAAGGAAATTTTCACAATGCTCTGATGGCATTTAAATATCACACTTCTATTCCCATACTACAAAGCTTCCATCCCCTTGATATAACATAGAAATTGACTTAGAGACATTAGGTTTCCAAAATAATTTTGTTGGTCTGTGCCAAAGTTTTCCTTGATATTTTTGTCACCACCTTGGCTTTTGTATTTGCACCAGAGGAAGCCTCTTTCATGAAGTACTTGGAACTTTCAAGGAGAATAATTTTGCCTCCACTATTTCATTCTCTCCAAGTTGGGAGATACTTGAGAATATGTACTAGATTGTTCAGAAAAAATGAGTCTACAAGGGTAGATTTTGTTAGCAAATTAGGCAATGCTCAAATATGGACCATCAGTGACTGTGAGTTGGTGGGCATTTGGTCTAAAATGGAGGCTTTCCTCAACATGTGGCGATCACCTAATAGGACACAACTGTTTTTAAACATGAAATAGTTCTGCTGTAGAACTTGTTAAAGTTTAAACTCGTCAAAGTTTATATCAAGATAGTTTTTGATCGAGAGTGATGTGCCAAGGTTTGGGGGAGAAAGGCAGCAACAGAGATGTTTCACAAGGCAGAAAACAGGAAATACCTTGCAGGAGTCTGCCACGTTTGGTTGACAAGGAAATGTGTCTATCAATTTAACAAACACATGTGCCCATTAGAATCAGAACCTGGAAGAAAATAGTGTACATTGTGATTTCAGTACTACGGCAAACAATTGCTTTGTAATAAAGCCAGTTCGTGGAGAAATTTTGTAAGCCTCCTTTGGGAACAAACCTCACAAACAGTTTCATCTAGATTGTGCCCCAGAACTTGAACTTTTTCCTTGACTACCTCATGCAGGTAACTACAGTATCTGTGTCTTCGACAAAGCAAACCTATAACGACTCTAGTCTTTCTACCTCGCTGCTTTAAACCAATGGGCTAACCACACGCACCCACATTCTTAATGCCCACAACTGCATAACGACTCCATTGATGGCTGAAAAGTACCTCACTTAGCATTCGGCCAGAACAAAGAAAGAAAAGTAGATTTCACTTAGCCCAGGTCAGGATGTGTTTCCACATGTCGACAGCATTGGAGCCTAGGTCTCCTCTGGCCACTAGCCAACATGACTTGCCCTTTCTGTCTATTGCCGTTCGTCCTAATGTGTATCACATATTTGAGAGGTTGTTTTTTCCTCCCTCCTTCTAATGTGGAATTTTAGTGGCCTGCTTAAAAAAACAAAAACATTGCCTGCCAGGGATTGGATATTTGAAATTCTGCCGTCCAGCAACACAGATTTGGAGATGACAAAATCGGCCATGATGCCTGTTTTAAGAGTATTTTAGCATTATTTCCACAAACACATTTTATAAATACACTTGTGTTTATTCACTTTAAAAAGCTCTTGTTCTCAAAAAGAAGCTTTGCATAGAGAAGTATTTTCTCTTTTTAATAATTAACTATTTATGATTTTGGGGGAGAGAGAGAGTAAAGAAGCTGCAAAAATAAGATTAAGTATATATGAGAAAGGGAGAATGATAGTATCTTTCTTGGAGGTTACTATGAGAAGGATAGTATCTTTGTTAGAGGATTAAATGAGATAATTCACTTTATGCAGTTAGACCAGTACTCGACAGTAGTTGTACAATATAAGTTATGACTATTATCATCATCCCCATCAACATCTGCAGTAATAACTCAGAATTTCCTTATTTTTCCAATAAAATTTACTCAAGTCATTTTTTTATTTTTAAGAATAATGGTAGCATCTTCAGTATATAGAAAAGAAAATTCAATAGTTTCATATCTTTGCCCTGTTTTCTGCATATTTTTGTTTTTTTAGAAAATCATTTTACAGATTGTTCTGATGAAGCATCTGACATGTATTACTTAGAAGAAATTAAATAAATATTTAGAATGCTAAACACAGCCATGGACTTCAGGCTAAATATCTGTGACAAAGCTTCCACAGATGAAGCACTATTCTTTTCAGTTTGACTCTGTCTCACCAGTTGGGTCTGACAGCTGATCTTTAGGTTTGCAGAATTTAATCTGGAGGAAAGCTGAAATAAGTGCCTCATCCTGGGACTCTGTGTTGTTATTTTGTGGTTGTTTGGATAAATGCTAGTGATGGGAAGACCTCAAACCTTTGGGTAGATAAGCACCCAGGTATCCAGTCACTTTGTAAAATGTTTCCAAGGCTCTTCACCTTGAAAGAATCCTGACAAAAGAATGACATTTCTGGAACTTACTGTTGTCACTTAAAGAAGCGTACCTCTTAGTATCTTTCAGGATTTGATGTCAGGAACTGATAAAGGCTATGAGAAATAAAATGAAATTCATATAAAGAAAGAAAAACAGACACTAGCTTTTTTGAAAATGTGATTATTTGGCTTATTTGTGGCCTGGTTTCTGTAGGAATGTGCAGCCTTAATATGAGAATAATGAATTTGCCCCTAAACACACAGCTGTTGGGTGTGCTCAGAGTGACCCCCTGACCCTATTGTCTGGAAATGCCCTGCATTGTGAGATGTGCCATGTTTCCCATTTTTCCCACGTTGAACAACTCAACAGATACTTGCATCTGATATTTTAAATGAGTACAAAACAAATAGAATAATGTTGCTACTCCTGGGGACAGGAACTGCACTGCAAAGGCTTTTCAATTATGAGGCACCTCAGACCCATTCAGGGTCTACACAGCTCCTTCTCTGAGCAACTCCAGCCCTGCCCCCTTTTTGGCTTCATCATTGGAAGGGGATCATCAAAACTGAAGATCCTGGCTCTAATCCCAGACTCTTGATATTGAGACAACCAAGTTGTGCATCTTAATTTGTTTTGAAGTATGCTATCTTCTGGTACCCAGATGAGTTTTTATCCCTCAGATTCTCCCACCTGCAGCGATCTCTTTCACTTCGCTAAGAAAATGGTCTAAAGAACTAAAATACCCATGTTACTAGCAGCCATTTAGGAGGAGAATGTTATTTTCTCATCAATAGTCAAATAATGCTGCTTATGGTGAACACTTACAATGGGGTCCTTATACAAAATCTCATTTTATTTAAGAGTTCAATAAATACTTGTTGAATAAATGAATGAAACAACAAATCAATCGATTTACTAAAAAAAAGATGAGTTGCTAAATATTTATATATCTTTGTATATCTGAACTACAATGAAGTTTTTCCAAAGCAGAATCCAATAAATTATAAACCCCCATGAGGACAGAGAGGTATCATGACTTTTTTCTGTTATATACAGTCTCCTGACAAGGCTACTCTTGAATGCACACAATAAAAATGTACTAATTGAATCAAATTACATAAACTATAAAAGATTAAGTTTTCCAGCTTTAATTATCCATACAATATTTTTTAGAAGCATATTTACCCTGAAAAAGTCACTTTTAAGGATAAAAACAAAACCAAAATGAAAAGCTCATCTGGAAAAAAAAATTCATGCTCACTTCCTGGGGAAAATATTCAGCTTTGCTTTAAGTTATTGAGATTTTTCTAGAAATGCAGCTCCACCCCACATCCCCATGTACTTTGACTTTTACCTGGCTTTGACTCTTTGACAGATAAATGAGCATATGCTGGATGAAAACTCTTATTCTGAAAAAAAAAATATTATTCTTCTGTCATCACTGACAGAAAAGGATGAAAGAGGATTGCTCCAAGAGCCAAGCCCCGACTCAGCTCTGACAGGCTACCTTTCTCATCTTCACTATCTTCTTTCCTCAGTGATTCAGAGTTTCTATTATCTTTACATCATTATTAATTAGGATGGTGCTAACAAGGGAAACTGGAGAATCTTTATGTCCACACTTTTTACCACCCATTTGCTGGATGCCAAGGGATTATGTGTCTACTTTAAATAGAAAAGCCTAAAGCAATTGGGAGTCACCAAGAAGAAACTCACCTCCTAGCACATACTTTGAGTAAAAAAAGCATTTGGGACCAAATGATCTCAATACATGCATTAGTGTTCCAAATTAAGTTCCAGGTATAGACCTGTCTTGTGGACAGATGGCCCAGGCTGGTCTGCTAGAGGCTGGCAATGGGTCAGCAATGTGAAAATTGCTAATGTCCTTACATGCCTGGAAAATCAGAGTACCCAATTTTCTATTTGCTAGGTAGAAAATATTTTCTGACCAAATTTGGTGGAATATAAATGCCAAAAATCTCTCTTAATAATAGAGGAGAAAAATGGAGTTAAATGGAGCAGAATGCAAGAAGAGTCTTTGGTGTAGAGGTTACTGCCACATGCTGTGAGAGTTTGGGATCAGCTAGCAATGCCATCAGGGTGGCAGGGAGAGAGCATTGTTATGGGAACCCTTCCCATGCCAGATACCAAGGGAGGAGTCCAGGCTTCTCCTTCTCACATGTGGCTCTCATGAGAACTGGGTAGGGTATACTGTGTTCAGTCATGAAATGAGGCAAAGGACTGAGCTGGCTTTTCTCACTGAGAAAAAGATTAGAAACATATAGGTGAGTTCCTTATTATCATTCTGAAAAAGTTAAAACCAATATTTACACCTTAACAAATGGAACAGCTTACTCATCTGTGAAGCTGATCTGACATTTTCTTGCAAGTTTCTGGTTCACATGGCTACATATCTTTTACCCTTCTCAGTGACACACATTGTTGGCAAATGTCTCCATCACTTAGGGCAGGGAACTGTAAAATCAGAGCACATTCCTACCTACCAGAGAGGATAATTTCAACTAGCAACAGTTACATAGTAGCATAGATTGGTTACTATTTCCATGACCCAACAAGAGCCAGGGGAAAATTCTAGGTGAATGACTCGAGATTGGGTGACAGAAGTCAGAATTAGCCACATTTCTCTTAGTGGTCCAACGATCCTAGAAATTATTCTGATTGCTATATGTATATATCATAACTACAAACACGATTAACAAAGCCCTGTTATATTGCATTTTAAAAGTGGCAATTGGAGCCATAAAGAAAAACAAAAGCATGTCCTTTGCAGCAACATGGATGCAGCTGGAGACCATCGTGCTAAGTGAACTATCACAGAAACAAAGAACTGAATACCGCATGTTCTCATAAGCAGACCCTGATCACTGGTCACACGAGCACAAGCATGGGATCAGCAGATGCTGGACACTGCTAGGGAAGGGAGTGGGGCACGCGGCAAAGAACTGGATACCTGGTCCACTATCGGGGGGGGGAGAGAGGGCCAGCTAGAAGTCCAGATTTTACCTGTACACAATTTACTTATGAAGTAAATCCTCACATGTACTCCACACCTTTAAAATAAAATAATAATAACACTAATCAGCAAAAAGCTAAACCAAACAAAAAAATCATAATAAAAGAAAGAGAAAAAAATGCTAAAAAAAAAAAATATATATATATAGCAATTGGGTGCTAAGGGATAGAGAAGCAAAATTAGAAGGGAAGAAAGATATTCTGAGAACCAAATATGTAATGTCAGATTAAACTGAGCCATGAAGCAGACTTGCCCTTCAGTAGCGAGTTCAGTTATGTCTCGTGTTTTTATTGAGGGAGACAAGGAGTGAGCACAAAAATAAGAGTTCCTTCAAAGGAAATTTACAGACAGATATTGTTATTAAACACTCTAGACAAAACTGAACTGTTTTATCTAAATGGGCCATCGAGGTAGTCTCTGCTGGAGTTGATGAACCAACAAAGGAGCCCTCAGTTATGCCCGATGTTAGATTATTCCACGGAATGTTACCCAGTGTCATTGAGCACCATTGTTGAACTACCAAAAAGGCTAGCTGAAATTAAACTCGTTTTCTAAGCACCCAAAGAATGGTGAGATTGTGTACATAATGCTTTCTTTCTTTCTTTCTTTTTGAGTTGGGGTCTCACTTTGTCACCCCACCTAGAGTACAGTCGCTTGAACACAGCTCAACCACAGCCTCCAACTCCTGGACTCACATGATCCTCCCACGTCAGTCTCCCAAATAGCTGGGACTACAAGTGCATGTCACCATGCCCAGCTAATTTTTTTTTAGTAGAGACAAGGTCATGCTATTTTGCCCAGGCTGATTTCAAACTCTTGGACTCAAGCAATCCTCCTGCCTTTGCCTCCCAAAGTGCTGTGATTACAGGTATGAGTCATTGCACCTGGCTATTTCTCTTTCAATCGATCAAATGTTGAGAGAAGAGATGGCAATTGTTAATGATAGGATTAGCTGCTCCGGGGGATCTGTTTGAACCACAGCCCTCTCCTGTCTCCTTCTCTGGATGTCTCCTTATCAGTCTCTACTTTTAGTGGAAGGACTTCCTAGTCCCCACCTGTAGGAGAAAGGAACTGCTAAAAAGGGCCTCAACAATGGGGCTTGGCAGTATTTTTGCTCACATGTTCAACACTTACACAGAAACATCAACAACAACAAAATTACTTGAAGCCTAATATCTTATATCCAGCCTCAGACCAAAGAATTTTATTTTCATTTTCATTTTCTTAAGCTAAAATGTTATGGAAAACAAAATTTTATCAACTAGTTGCTTCAGAACAATATACTGTATGATGAAGCTCCGTACATTGTAAATGTTTTTGCAATCCTGACAGGACAAAATAAGTCCGCCATATTTTCCTTTGAATTTTGGAATGGAAACCACGTTCTTCCTTTTCCAGGCTCTCCTGCATGGAGACCAGGCTGCTTGGAAGGAGCCGCAAGAAAAGTGCATGAGACGTGAGCACGGGAGACACGGAAATGGGCCGCCTCCAGGCTGGCGACGGCACTGACTCAGCCAAGGCTCTTGCTCCAGTCTCTGCAGGCCCCGCTGGGGCAGCATCAGCCAGGGTCAGACCAACACAGCAGGAGGAAGGGTTGTACAGTGGGTCCCCATGAAACATGCTACTAAAAAAAGGTGCAACGAGAACCAAGTCCCTGTGCATTCTCAGTCACAATGGTGGGCAGAAGAGCCCATACGATTCCTCCCTTTGGTATTAAATAACAGTTTTAAAAAAGCTTTTTAGAAACAAAGCAAATACATGGTGGGACTGGAAATGTTAGCCATCCCAGGTTAGTTGTCCACTGAAATAAGTCTCATCCCTAGTCATAAATAAATAATCTCTTTCCTGGTCTGACTTCCATGCCAGGATCAATATCTCTTAACATCTTACTTATTTTATTACTGCTTTTGGTTTTCTGGGACTGATTGAAAGTTGCTCAGAGGAAATCTTTGGTTTTGCTTAAGTGTCCGTGACATTTAATCATGACTTTCCTTGCAGTTTAATTCCAACCAGTCAATCAGTTAATCCACTTCGATTGATTCTGGGCTCTCGGTTATTGGCTTGCACTCATTGGGCATCCGCTGGTGTCGGCTCAGCTGGGTGGCCTGCGTGAAGCTCCGCTCACACCTCTCGCACCTGGTGGAGGCAAGAGAGAAAATTGAGACCAGGGAGCGGGGCCTGCAGGGTGATGGGCTTCCTCTCATCCTGCCTAATCAGAACAGACACTCCAAAGTGGCTTCAGATTTTACCGGCTCAAGAGGTTTAATTGGTGGCTCCTTCCAAGGCCTGGATGCCTGTGATGGGACAAAGCCCATCTGATGCAGAACAGAGGGATCTGTCAATAGGCAGGGGGAAGGTGATTTCTCCAGAGAGCCCTGTCCTGCTGCAGCTCTGATCACTGTCAGTTCAAATAGATAAAGAACAAAAAGAGATTTTTAGGAGTGAGCCATCAAAGAAGCAGCTTGTCTGCAGTTTTCTGCTCCGTAACCCCAAAGAGAAATTGATGACAAATAGAATTTCACCTGCTGCTAATTTACAATCGGGAATTCTACCCTCCTCAGCATGGCAGCCAAAGACTGATCATCTAGGAAATGGGAAACGAGAGGAAGCAATATCTTAGTTTGTGGTGACTATGGGGGCTGCTTTTTTGCAAAAGCTAGTTACAGTGTCACAGCCCAACCAAACTTAGCGTTAAAACCACTTACAAAACTAGGGTTTGTGAGGAGGTGGGAGGCTCAAAGAAATTGGAAATCAACAAATGTGTGTGTGGTTCAAGAGGTTCACCTCTCCAGAAAGTACAGTAGAAGTAATGTACATATGGCTCATAATTGGGGGCCAGCATGTCTGATGAGGAGAAAACAGGTTTCATACTTCAAGGTTATCTCTTCTTCTTAACTTAAAAAAGGAAAAAAGAGACTGTAATCCAGAGCCACTGGGCCCATAATCTAGAAACCTGGGTCCATCCCTATTTCCCATGTCCATATCTCCCACACAACCCTCACTTATGAACTTGATGGCTACTCGATCTACAAAAAACAAAACACACACAACTCAAAATCTAGTGGGGACTTGCAGTTTTCCTGAGGGTTTTGTTCCTGGCTGATGGACTGTGATTGTGTATATATTACAAACAGATGAACCATGTTAGCAAGCTGTGCACAGTGACTTCCCTGTCACCACCTTACTTGTCTGGACTACCTGGAGCCATTGGCCCCGTTTCTGATAGGGCCCAATGGCCACCCTCTAATGTTCTTTCCTCAAACCTTCGAAGGAAAAAGCATTCAGGAGGAGCTGCAGACAACTCTCTCCCTTTTAAATAACATAACCTCCAGTTTGTGGGCCCCGCACTATGAAGGCTGTGCCAGAAGCCACCATGAAAAAGTCCCCACTGTCCTATCACAGATCAGTGGCCCCATGCCCTGTTATCCAGTAGGCATTCCTCTCTGTCTCCTTTTTAGTAAATTATAGAAAGTGCCCAGTCACGGAAATAATAGCCTATAAAATAGGACACAGTTGCCCACTCTGGGGATTGTTGCATGTTTTTGAACACTGGGAGGCAGAAGCGTAACTTCATGCTTGGGTTTTTCAGGGCTCCTGCATCAGCTGAGTTGTCAGGGGAAAGAAGTTGTGCTTCTTTGATTGTCTTTCGGGGAATATTTTTAGCAGCCTGTTCCACAGTTAAAAACTGCACTGTGATCTTGACAAATGTATAATGTCAGCTTTAATGTATCAGACCTATCAGCTCAATGAAAATAACTCAGAAGTATTGATCACCTAATGATTTTTAGTGTATTCATTAACGTCCGTGGGCATCTCATCCCCTCTCCAGAGCTCCTTGGGTGCTGATGACACGTTAGCGAACTGCTGATTGTTTATTAGAAAGCTGATTAGTTACTGGATTCGTGTGTCAAAATATACTACCCTTCACTGCTTGACTAACTTTTAAATTATTATATTCCTTTAAAAAAAAAAATTGAAGCTCTAGAATCCATTTGAAAGAAAGCAGAATAGCTTGAACAATTGTGAGGCACAACAATTTACCTGTGTCATGTTTTTGGATTTCTAATCTTGTGTATTAGAATATGAGAGACACGTAAGTAAGAAGTTCAGTGCATCATTTAAGACAAAAGTACATGGCTATATGTACTATTTAAACATTCAGATTAGATGGAGACATTAAGATGAGAGTTACATTTTTCTCAAGTGTTTTCCGAAATGCCTCACAGATATTTACACACATGGAATAATTTGTTTTAATAGTCAGGAAATCTGTCCAATGTATAGGGCACATAAAAAGATCATTCTGGAAAAATCATCTCTAGAGCCATCTGCCCACCGAGTGTGAGTAAAAATACATGCAGATGTGTAGAAATTACCTTCATTTAGGTCTTTTCCCCAGGGATTTCTCTCTCCTGAGGAAAGTGGACTACTAGAAATGATATCTACATGGTTTGAGAATGATAAGAACACTATATATCTAAGGACGTGAAGAGAGCTAGATATAAAAATACTTTTTTTAAAAAATAAGGAAAAACCTCAGTTTTATGTTCATCATCTTAAATTTTAGAGAAATCTGCCCCCTACAAAATATTTTCACAGCTTAATGAAACTCATCAGAAGGAAGAACTCAACATACCCAGGTTCATGAGGTTAGAGACAGACTTCACCTGGGTTGGCATTTAATTAACACTGAATTACACAATACAGGCAAGTGACTGGGCATGAGCATCTCTAAGCCTCAATTTCGTATAGTGTAATAGAATGAGAAAGAAAGAAAGATGCAGGGAATGAACCAGAAGGGAGAAGTGCCCTTGCATACAAGATCTTCACTGTGCCCTTGGCATAGGTCCTGATGCCACAGTCTTAAGGAACATCACAAAACACTAAAGTTCAAAGTCTTCCATATATTTCAGCAAAGTACCCAACTTTCTACCACAATGAGCGTCTTAATTAGACTTGATTTCCTTTTATGTTTGAGATCATTTTTTACTTACTGTGATGGTTGACTGGAGTATATATGGACAGGGAGCTTAACAAAACAATATAAAGTTCTGTTCAATAGAAAACCTGCAAAAAGCTTTTTGTGCTTCTATGACATGTCGCAAAATGCTTTTTTAACTGGACCAAATCACATAGGGCTTTGTATCTATGGTGTGCTCAGTGCATATTTATGGATTTGCTCTTTGAATTTGTGTTGATTTTGCTTAGTTCTTGTTCAAATATTAGACGTCCCTTGGGATTTTCTTTGATTTTTTGTATACTGAGTCAAACTCCCTTTCCTTGAGGCAAAAACATAGTGATGACTATCTCCTCCTGCTTCCAACAACAATGAAGAAGTACTAAGGAAAGTCTTGGCCTGCTTCTGTAGTTTCCCAGACTCAGAAGCCAGGCATCAGGCAGTGCGCACAGATCCTCCCAGTGAAGCACAGAGAAGGAGAAAGGAGACCTCACTGCAAAGAACATCTTTTAGACTGCCAACTTCCTTCCTTCTTTCCTGCCTCCCTCTCTCCTTTTCCTTTTTCCTCTCTCTCCCTCCCTCCCTCTTTTTCTTCTTCCTGTCTCTCTTCCTGTCTTCCTTCCTTCCTTCTTTTCTACCTTCCTTCCTACTCCTCTCCTTCCTTGCCTTCCTTCTTGCAATAAAGTGCTTGACCATTGCTGTTACATGAAATGATGCCTTTTGCGTTTTGCTCCTTGTTTGCCATGACTTCCAGTCTCATAGAACTGAAAAAGTCAAGACCTTCAATATGATTCTTTGATTTTTAATTTTCCTAGATGCTTCTTTACCTGAGAAATTTTAGGTGTACATTGCAGGTTAGCAGCTGACAGGCCTGTCATCCGCCTAGAACTTGGGGGATGGATTCTTTCAGTGAGATTTCAGTCAATCTGATTGTGAGGCAAAGCCTGGATTGAAACTCTGACCTCTTAATGTCAAATCTTTTCTGGCCCTCTTTAGATGGCAATAATCTTGCTCTGCCATCAAAAACCACCTCTCAGCAGAAGATTTTAGAAGTCAGAAAGGGCTTTTCCCTGCCATGGCAGGCTCAATCTCAGCTCACCTCTGAGAATCTGCGAAGAACTCCTGAGCCCTGGGTGGGTGGGGCAATTTGGGGACTGAACCATTTGGGGCATCTATTTGGAAGCTGCCCAAGACATACAGTTTAGGATTGTGCATCTTTACAAGATTCTTCTCCTTCTTTGTAACATTGTTTAAGCCAATACCCATTAGTTGAAGTAGTAAAATTGACTGTTGTGGTGAAACCCATTTTATTGACTAATCGGCAACAAAAGTTTTTTTTCATGTTTGTTTTATAAACATGTAAAAGGATATCTTCATAATATTTACAAGTGTCGATGGGATGGATATCCATGAACTATGGTTGTAAGATTCCCAAAACTCCCTTGGGACAGATCAATTCTGAAAGACCTGATTGTATACACTAAAGGATTTAACTTTCCATTTCCTAGAAGATGTTTAAATCTTGCACTTTCAAAATATGCATATACTCTTCTCTCCCCTGGGAATATCTATGTGATAAATTTTAAAAAAACAAACAAGAAAACTACAGCATGTGGCTATTTAGATAAGAGGAAGAGCAAAAGGAACTAAAATATGCACATTGAATCTAATCCAAAACCTTGGCTGTTTCCTTATTTTTTCCAGATGAAATTAGGCAGGCTCACAAAAAATACTTTCTGAAAAGGAAAAATGCATCACCAAAACCCTTCAAATATTAATCTGATGAATTCAAATTAAGTTAAAATGGCAACTCTATTGGAAACATGACAAAAACAGGATGTTAAAGAAAAAAAAATTGAGTGGAGTCAACAAGGTTACACATAAGTAACACCTTAACATTAATAGAAATCCATTTCCCATTTTGACCTGAAGCCTCTTCAATTAATTACTAAAATCTATTTACACAGCAGCAAGATAAAAATCAATCTGATTCCTGGTACTGCATTTGTCTGGCAGCCCTTTCTAATATAAGGGGCCAAAAGGACCCTCCATCCTCCTGCATCTCTGCTTTTGAAAAGCTCTCTTGCTCAAAGGCACAGGCAATGGGCTGTCACCTCCCACCTCCAGAGAATTGGTGAAGCTAGAATCTATGAAATCCCAGGGAGTCAGGCCTGAGGGCGATGACAAAAGTCCACCAGGTCAGACACAAACACAGGGAGCAGGGAGCTCCTGGAACTGTGGCAACCCATCTGGCTCCTTAGGGTAAATGAAAAAAAGATGCCCTTTGGGCAACTGCAGCCTCCGTGAGCACAATGAGGTTGGCATAGTGTAGATTCAATTTTAGTCCCCATTCTACTCCCTTGACCAAACGTCCTTAAGCATAAGCTATGACTATGAACACGGACAAAAATTGTCACTAATCGGATTATTAACACCATAACGTAAGCCATGATGAAGAATAGTTCAGAATAGAGGTAGCTAATTCTTGGGAAGATGACAGCCTTTGATGAGCTCCTCCCTTCAATAGCAGACAGGAGGTGGGCAGGACCCAAAATGCAGGACTCTGCTATCCAAGCTGAGTCTGGTCTTGGGCTGAGCACAACAGTGTGCCACAAAGCATGTCCACAGGAAAAGTCATGAGTAAAGAGGCTCTGGGAAGACTTCGTGGCTGAGCCTGAGCAAGGGGATTAGTCTCTTACCGCTTTGAATTATTTTCTCTCTTGCTTGATCTTGTCCTACAAAGGGCTATAACTCTATGCCCTTTTAATTTTCCTTCTCAAACAGGGAAGTAAGTGTAGAGAGATGTAAGAGAACAGAAAAGAATCTATCACATAGACAGTAAAAGGCTGCTCTGAGACCACTGACTGCTCTGAGACTACTGACTGGCTATGCAGGCTGATTCACACACCCAAGCCTCTCCACATGCTGTTTGGACTCCCAGAAATACCTCTTTCCCTTGCATGTCTAGAAAACTCCAACTCATCCTTAAAAACACATCTTAAACATCATCTCATCAGATAGCACTGATCACTTCACTTTCGTGTTATTCTGAGACATCGAACATACATGTCTTTACTGTTGCACTTTTCACCCTATAATACTTGTTTATTAATTGAGCTTCACCCAGGGGTTCCTAATCCCTTAGATGCAGACTGGTACCAGTTCATAGCTTGTTAGAAGTCGGGTCACACAGCAGGAGGCGAGCAGAGCTCCACATCCTGTCAGATCAGCAGTGTCAATAGATTCTCACAGGAATGCAAACCTTATTGTGAACTGTGCAAGTGAGGGATCTAGGTTGCACTCTTCTTATGAAAATCTAATGCATGATGTTCCCACACACACACACTCAGTCCATGGAAAAACTGTCTTCCATGGAATTGGTCCCCAATGCCAAAAAGGTTAGAGACTGCTGTCTTAGACTATGAGGTCTTCAAAGATGGAGGGTAGAGGTATGGGGAGGCAAGTCTCATTCACCTTTTTATCTCTTGTACCTAGCAGGGTGCCTAGTACAAAAGTAGGTGCTCAGTAAATATTTGCTGAATGAATGAGCATGTACATAATTGAACGAGTGAATGAACAAATAATGAACAGGCCATCTTGCATGATGCAGAGGTAGATATCCGCTGTGTTGATGACGGTGCTATATACAGAAACATGCTCTCTTATTCAGTTGCCCTTACCTTGCCGAAGCCCTTAGATTTCAGTTCCACCTTCTTCCACATTCCCTGAATCCTCAACAAGTCAATGGACCCTAGTTTGGTTTGGTTTTTCTTTCTTTACCAACATGGTAATTCTGAGGTCCAAAGTATACAGTGAAAAGCACAAGGTGGCTGCCATGGGTTCAAACACTTTAACACACAGTAAAGAGGAAGAGATCGTTCACCAGAATCCTGAAGGATTCAAGTTCTTCAAGAGGAAATTATGTAGATGTCCTAACCTTGTTGCCACCTTTCTGATGATCATAAAGCCTGTGAATGGCCAGAAGTGCTCTGTGCTGTAGATAAAATTCTAGAAGCACAGATCCTCAGGAACTGGAAAGAATATCAAAATTATTTACTCTCCTACCTCCTTATTCTAATGATGAGAAAACAGACCCAGAAAATTTGTCTCATGTCCAAGGTGGCAAAACTCGAGCCAGGACCAATGCACAGGTTTCCTGACTTCATTTTCCAAATGCCAGTCACTAAACAGGGAGATTCTTTTTCAGCCTGGACATTGACCTTCCAAGTAGCCTTCTCCACCAGCTGGCTATGCTGATGCATCTGCCAGTCTCAGGAAAGGCTAAGAGAAAGAGAGAGTGGAGGGCTAGCCACTACTTACTTGAAGGGCTTTTCTCCAGTGTGGGTTCGGATGTGGTTGTTGAGGGTGGTGGCCCCGGCAAAGGCACGACCACAGTAGCCGCACTTGAAAGGCCGGTCACTGGAGTGAGTGACCACGTGGTTCCTCAGTTCTGAAGGTTGGGAAAAGGACTGGGAGCAGTGACCGCATTGGTAGGGTCTGAAACAAATAAAGAGACTGCCTGGTCATTATTTTCTATGTTGGTCAGTGGAAGTCAGAATCATGAGACAAGGGGCCAAAGCTTTTAGGGGACACTTTCTTTGTATTTAAGACATAGTATAGAGCTTTGGCCACAGAGTTCCCACTGCTTTACTTGTTGCTATGGGACCAAAAGTTACAGAGTGACTGAGACACACCAATTCCCAAATGAAGATTCCTTCACAGTACTAGTTATACCATTTCAGGAGCTCCTACTTTCTTGTTTTTATCTCCTCTGCCCCAGGCAAATATTAGTGTGCTTTTGTGAGCAACAATAGTACAGACTTGATTAAGCAGAATGTTACAAGAGAAAATATATAATTGTCTCTTATATTTCCATGGCACTTTTCACTTTTCAAAGTGTTCTAAAATCAATTATCTAGTTTAATCTTTGGGATAATCCTCTGGCACAGGGAAAGCAGTGGCTATTATCTGTGTCAGTTCAGAAAACTGAGGATAAACTGTCCTCCCAGGACATAAGTTCTTGATGCCAAGGCTATTGGAGGGTGTCCAGACTTTATTTCAAGTACCAGGTAAGCATGCAGGCAAATCAGGGCATTACATGTATGATTTAATAAATCCAAAACTGTTGTGGAGTCTGTCTGTAGCACATAACCACTGGAATTGCACAGACGGCCACAGATATGAACTCAGATGTGTCTCTTTGTCAAAGAAGTCCTGATTTCCACTTACTATATCCCAATTCCAAATATTTATCCATCGGGTCTTCTTCTTGAACTTCAGCTCCCCAGTTTAATCTGGTAGCAAGGAATGATCTATAGCAGCTCAGAAATGACAGGATGTCACTAAACTTACAGAAGGATGACTGTGATGCAAAAGCAAATGGAAGTAAGTTGTGACAAATACCTGATAATTAGCAAGATTATCAGAGCACATTCTTTCCAGCTCATGAGAAGTAAATCAATTGGTTTTCATAAAGTAGATTAAAATTTTGTCTTCTATACGGAAGTTCTTCTGCTTACTTAAGCAGAATCCGGTGAGTGATATAAAACCCGGGGAGTTTTCCCTATTCGAAGCTATTTCATATCATTCCTGACAGGACTCTAATTTGTTTATCAAAATTTTTGTTCAGACAATTAATAATCTGTCGTAAGAGATATTAACACTGTTCACTAAGCCCTGGTGGGTGGGCCAGACGTTTCTGCATTTAGAAACCAACGGTGAAGGCAGACTTAATTGTTCAAGCTTTAACGAATGTATAAGCTCCAATGACCAGAAACCAAAATGAAGGGCTAGGAAACAATGGCAACTGAGCATGTACAACAATTCAATTAAGTGCAAAATAAAGTGTACCCTCTCATTTGTCAAGTGAACTGTTTAATTGTGGCTATTTGCCCCACTGAACACAAATACTATTATTTTACCAGGCCTCAGCACACTGAGCCCTGATTGTAGAATTTTTTAGCTTGATTAATAGTCCAGGAGTGGTCAATAACTCAATACTATACAATTTTAATTACTTGCATTTAGAAATCTATCTAGCTGCTCTCAAACAAGTTTCAAAGAAATATATAAAAGTCTTTGGTAAGGAGTTTATCAATCTTGACAAATTACACATGCATTTTATTACAATTTTAAAATAATCCTTTGAAAACCATTAAAATTATATGTGGGTAAAAATATCCTCCTGCCAAATCTTTCCAGTAAACATTAACCTTAAATGTTTCCTCAAAAAATAATTCTCTCAAGGGTGAATTTTTAAAAATGTTATTGAACATTATAAGCAAAATAATATATTAATATATGCTATATCCACTGACAATTGATTTTTCTAATAGTGAAGGGACCATTAACATTTATTAGCCTCTGGTTATCTATTTTTAATAGCTATCACAATAAACAATAAGCCACTAAATAAAACCAATTAATCTTGTCTTTTTTTTCTAACTCTGCTGTCAAAAGTTGGGGTGATTTATTTCTTACAGTCAGAAGTCAGTACATCCTTTTTATGTTAATAGTTCACAGTGGCAAAGATTTACACACAGAAGAGCAAAAAATGACCACAGAGAGGCTTATGTTGAATTCTTATATCAAGGTAACACCAACAGGCAAATGGGATTCTAAAACATCGTCTTTGCCCAGCATCAGCCTGAGAGGTATTGGCTAGGGATCCAGTGACAAATAGGGCACAGTTTTTAAAACTTTGCAGAATTCAGCTTGACTGAATAGAAGGGCCTAGAGTGGGAGAGAGGAGGTCTGGGTCCTGCTTCAGCCTGACTCCAATCATTTGTGGGACTTGAACAAGTCACTCAACTTCCCGGCTCTGTTTTCTCACCTATCTGATAAGGGCAATGGACTGAACAAGATGATCTCCTGCATCTCACTATGCTTTGTTCCTGCTTTCAGGTAACTGACAAATGTACATTACCCGTGTACTTGTCCAATACACAGCCTCATGCTCGACAACAACACCAATACAATCTCTATCTTCTATCACATGTACCAGTTGCTCCTGGTACATGGAGGTTTCTATGGTTGTGTGGTGGGGGCAAGGAGGGCATATGCTTGTTAGAATATGGAAGATTTAAACTTATTGGTTAAAATTTAAGAATTCAGAGCAACAAGCAACAAGAAAATCTACCGAAATGTAGGCCCAAGCCTTCTTTAAGTCACTCTCCAAAAGCAAAGCAATACTCCTTTATTCTTAGGCACCTTGAAAAATATGAGTTTACTCTTTGGTCATATTCATCTTTGCAGAGGCTGATTTTAGGTAGAATTTAGAACTAAATCCTGTACCTTACCTGCCACTATAATAAGAGAGCATCTTTCTCATTTAGAAAATTAGCCTTCAGAGAATACAAACGTTACATGGCAAGTAGACAAGATTCCTTTAGAACCTCTTTCCCTGCATTTTCATTATTTCCTAAAAATTAATAAAAAGACATGAAAAAGGAATTTGAAAATTGATTGTGTACCTAGGGTTTTATATAAGGACATAGGGATACATCCAAGACAGAATTAAATCTTCAAGTCCAAGAGCAGAGCTTGGAAAACATCATTGTCACTTCAGAATCTCAGGCATCACAACTTATTTTGGAACAACTTGCCACAGGAGTCAAGTCTACATGTATGTTTCAGGTAGTACACCCTGACTCCACACCTCCCAATCGACAACTGAAAAGGCGTGGAGGACACAGAATTCATTGGCATTGTTCTGCTTTTTATTCTGATGACCAACATTCCAGGCAATTTTTTTAAGGTGTGGCAAAAAGGTAAGACATAATTTAGTAAACTTTTGGATATAATCAATTTCATCTCCAAACTTCTGCCTCCCTTTGGTAGGCCATACCAGAAGAACTTGTAAGGAATGACATCCATGAGTGCCATGTTTAGCTTTCCAGCATCTCATGTCAGCACACAACTAAATGGGAATTTCCTTTCTAAAGTACTTTATTCTCCCCAAATCATCGCAGATATGGTATTTCACGCTTCTCAAAAAAAAGTGGGGGGAGAAGGGGCATGAGCATCCCTCACAAAGGGGTGGCACCTCACAACCATGAGTAATTGATGACTTTTTAAGACTTGAGAACTCTAGCCAGGCTGTCCAATGATGGAACTGTTCTGTATCTAAGCTACCCAATACTAGAGTTGCTAGCCACATGCACTTGTTGAGCACTTGAAGTATGGCTAGTGCTCCTCAGAAACTGAAGTACTATGTTACTTCATTCTGATGAATTTAAGTCTAAAGATAGCCTTGTGCAGCTAGTTCCAACACAGAAATATGCAGCTTCATAAACACACACACACACACACACACACACACACACACGCTCCTTACTCAACAGAGAAATAACCGAATAACTGGAAAAAAAAAAAACCCTGGGTCACTTTCATTGCCATATATCAATGCTGGCAAATTTTGAAGCAGAAAGAAGGCAGAGATACAATTTTGCACATCCCTTGGCATTCTATGTCATTGGCAGCTCTTCTGCCAAAGATCACTCCAATAAAATGTGCAATTCATTTGCTTTGAATCTGTGATCGATTTGGTGTACACATAGGAAAAGGACGAAACATTTAACAAAATTAAGTGTGATTTAGCTTAAAACTAGTAATCTTGCTTGGAATTTTCTTTCATGGCCTCCAGGACAAAAGTCGTTCATGAGAGCCATGTTCTCTCCTTGCTCCACTTCAGCCTGCCCAAGTGCAAATCTCCCAAGACTTCAAAAGGGACTACTTAGGTCACCGCTGGTTGTGTGGAGTGAGGAGAGAACTCAGCCCTACGTAAGGAGAAAAATATTTCAGGAGAGTGATAAAAGTGCAGAATCAAAGTGCCTGGAGAACATCAAAGCTAGAAAGAAGATAATCTTCACACTTGGGAGGTAGGCGGGGAAGAAAGAGTGGACCCTAAGAATATGAAACACTCTAAGAAACTACTGTGCTGATGGATTATCTCCAGGCTCCTCCCACTAATCAGCATCTTCTCAAGTCATTTTCTTCTCTGGTTCCACCACATCCCATTACAAACAATGACACTTAAAACACAATTGTGGACAGCTGACAGTGTGCCCAGAAGGCTGAAGGCTGACTTTCCTCATGTGACACAAATGATCAAAAAGGAGAAAGGAAAAGAAAAGGACGCAAAATAATGACAAGCATTATAAAGACACTTTCTGTGGAAAAGAGAAGAGTGTGTGTTTATCAGAAAATAACCCACTGTGATTGAAGGCTTTGCTGACCTCTTTCTGGAGTCCTTCCACCCCCCAGTGGGAGTGTTGAGAGTCGCTACAGCAGAAACACAGAAGAGAAAGGAGATTTCTAACTCCTGGTTTAGACTCAAGTGAGTCATGCTGCCCTGGCCTAGGCAATATGGTCATGCAAAAACCCAAATGTTTATGAAGTCCCTAAACAAAATCTTGGTTGCTCTAGAGTCCAATAGCTTCTTTCCTTTGAACTCACTCAGGAAAAGAAAAAGTCACTAGCCTGGGGAAAAGGAGGAAGAGATTTTTGGTTTTGTTTGTTCAATATGAACAGAATAAGAACAAGAAATAACAATTCCATGGTTCCTGGACCCTTGTGAGCATGTCATCTTTAAAACTGATTTCTTCTTGTATCTGATTTCTACTTTGCTGGGTCACATGGAACATTTTCGTATTCAATGTGAATAACACAGTGATGAAAAATTGTGATGCTGGTATCCTTGGGCATCCATGGTCTCCTTTTACATCGAGGCATAGACTTTTTTGATGGTACTGCATGAAAAAGCTCATGAATACAGACATACGATGTCCCTTTGATGAAGGTTCAAATATTTGGGGTTTTCATAGTCAAATATTTACACCATTGAGTGAAAAATCTTTTGGACCTCAGATTCTGGGGCCCCTTTCAAATTTGGACCTGTATGAACTCCAACCTATTTACCTTCTGACTTTGTCTTCCATGTCTCCCTTTCTTGCCTCTAGTACTAGAGAGATTTTCCTATCAAAATAAAAGACTTGTTGTTGTTGTTTTTCCAAACCAAAGAAATGCTTTCAGACTGTTAAACTTTTTCACTGTTTATGGCTGAATGTGCACACATTGCCAAAGACTAAAAGCCAATTTATAGAGTTATTCACTAAAGATTATATGTATACAGGTTGAGCATCCTATATCTGAAAATCCAAAATCTGAAGTGTTCCAAAACCCAAAACTTTTGGAGCATCAACTTGATGCTCAAGAAAATGCTCGTTGGAGCATTTCAAATTTTCAGATTTGGCGTGTTAAACCAGTAAGTATAATGCAAATATTCCCATATCCCAAACAATCTCAAACACTTCTGATCACAAGAATTTTGGATAAGGGATACTCAACCTGTATTCAGCAGTTGTAAATATCCACACAGATAAGCACAAAAAAAGGTTCCAAGTTTAGCAACAGTCATGAACAATTTGATGTTCCACTGTAGTTCTGTAGATGTTTCCCATTTAGCAATTCACTCAAGTGGTTAAGAATTAATGAGAGAATCTTTTACTTCCAAACTTTCTGGTACAAAAAGAGCATCCCGGGTTCTGGAACAGAAAAGAGCTATTCTGGTCCTATATGCTAAAGGTGAACGACTAGAAGGAAAAAAAACCCACAGAATTTGTTTATTTAAAAAACTATGTATTTATTTTTACAAGTTTAAGCTTCAGTCACCTTCAAAGTGCTCTCTGTTTGATGCAATACACCTATCAGTTGCTTTTTCCACTGGTCAAAACAATTTTTGAACTTGTCAATTTTGATGCTTTTTAGTGCTTCTGCCATTTTTTTTTGTTTGTTTCACCTCTTCCACATCAGCAAAATGTTTCCCTTTGAGGACATTTTTCACCCAGGGAAACAAACAAACAAAAATACTCTCAGGGTGAGATCAGGTAGATAGGGGGGTGGGGCATGGGGGTCATGCCATTTTTTGGTCAAAAGCTGCTGAACACTCAGTGCATTGTGAGCATTTGTGCTTTTAAATCATCCATCATGAAATGGGCAAACACATGGAAAGATCTCACCAAAAAAAAAAAAAAAAAAATTCACTGAAGCTGAATGCAGCCACTCACAACAACGCTAGCTGGTATATATGCCAATGGGGTTCTAGAACAGTTACCTAGAGGGGAGCCTGTCCTACAAGGGACTTGCCCTCCAAAAAATAATTCCAGATTTTTGGGGTCCCCTTGTATGTTTCTAGAATGAAAAGTGACTGGGCATCTCCCTCTAGTTCCCCTCATTTCCAATAATCAACTCAGATGTGATGTGTTATTGAAGCAGTTCCCCATTGTTACTAAGAAACATTGTTCTTTATTACTTTGCCTATAAAGAGACTGATTTTTTTGAAGTCATTATTTTTCATTTTAACTTATTCATGAATGATGGTGACCACTTCTCAAGTCCTCACCAACAAAGTGCAGAGAAGGGAGAAGCAGGAACCCACGGATTGAGTAATTTGATACCACTCTGGCTATTTGTCAGATAACAAGCACCCATGACTTCACCTCATCTGGGAAGGCTGGCCCTCCACACCTGGGTATCTTCACCAAATCAACTCATTAGGGTCTAGCATAGAACGGAGTCTCAGACCACCTAGACTTTTGCCAACAGCTGTAAATTAGCTTGGAATCAGCACTGATTTAATAATCTCTCATGGAAGGATGTTATGTACATACAAGTTTTCTAACTTTTCAGATATTTTTCTGATAGCATATGGATGTATTACAAATTATGATGCTATTATTTTACAGAACAGGCTTCATCTTAAAGCATAATACACACATATGACTTTCTATGTGTAACTGGGCTCAGACAAAACTGTCTGTTTCAGTATCTTTCTATTTACCATGAAACAGTTTGATTGCTTTATATGACATTCAGCATGTATTCGTGTCCTCTTCAAAGCTAAGCTTTAAGTTCCACTACCCAGAAACTTTTAACTATTATTTCATTTTACCTAGCATGATTAGTTATTGTGACTACTATGAGCCTTTTTGAACAATAGATTCAAACATCTGAACTCACTCAATTTAAAAGCAAGTTTATAAAAAGATGTTAATGTACCTTTTCTATTTTAAAAACTACGAAATGCCTTGCAAACTTAGAACAGATATATCTTGAGGCCATATGTGTACTCACAAGGAAAACAAACTTTCAAAAAAATCCTTGCTGAATGAAAAAACCATTTTCAAGCTTTAGTATCACCTCTACAGCCAATAGTACTAAGATTTGCAGATCTATGTTGATATTTCACCAGGGAGTTCTCCTAATGAAAATGAAAGACTGTGATGATACAGGTACCTAAAAACCTTAATGTAAATGTTTCAACATTAATTAGTTTCAGCAATGCTTGACTCTAAGCAAGTTATTTCTAGAATGAAAACATATGCATATATAAATGTGCATGTGTACTCTATAACTGATTTTTATTTTAGAAAATATCCACCCCCTTCCCATCACATCTCCATCCTCCCTGCCTTTGCTGGGGTCTTCTAAGCACACTGTTGTATCCTACAGAACTGGAAGGGAAGAGCTGGGTGCATTTCATTAGGCAAGGAGAGCCAAGGGATTTGCTTAAGGTTAATCAGTGCCAAAATTAAGAAAATAATTCAAGAGTCCTGCTTCTGAGTTGCCTATTGTAGTTCCAAAAATTATTTTTTGCTTTTGTATTCAGAATGTATTTTAATGCTATTCTTTGATATTTTTGTTTTAATCAAGTTTTCATAGGACATAAAGGAGAGATAAAACACAAGCAATTCTTTCTTATTGAATTAATTTGATTTTTGTCTTTTGTGCTCCCAGCTATCAAGACTGTCGAATAAACCAGTTTTGATTCATAAATAATAGTTCCATTATATCTACTATGCCACTCGTCAGAGTACCTGAAATTTTAATTCACTTGTTCAGCTAAATTTCATCCTCAGTTCATGGCCATAAAATTCTTTATTGACAAACTTTCAAACCAACTTTGACTCTGAGGTATCTAGTCAACATTTTTCTTCTGTGTGGATATTAGTTTATTGAATAAGTGGCATCTGTTTTCCTCCACATCACTAGCAGAGTAGGTATTTCCTTTTGACAGCTTTGCAGGATTTATGGGTTTGCATGCTCTGAAGAAAAATAGTACTAAGCAAAAAATTCCAATTCATTACCTCTTAGTACTTAATTAAGTTCATACCCACGGCACACTGGAGGTGAACCCTGAAATGACTGTGACAGCAGCAGAGCAGCCAGCTATATTATCTTTGGAAGACAGAGAGGATTCTAATTATCCCGACCTCATTTTTCCATCTCTGATATTCATAAATGTTCCCTCTATTTTTATCCCTTTTAGACTTGGACAGAACTGTTTAGAAGGCAAGTATACCTCTCTGCAGCCACCAACCTACCCGTACAGCCCTTATAAACAATAAAGTCAAGCAGTGGCCTAACACTGCTCTGTGGCTTTCCAGGATGCAGACACCTCTTAGTACAGGGTTTTCCCTGTGGAAGCAATCAGAAGCTGGCAGGAAGGCAGGCAGTGGGTCCCACTAGACAAACACCCCGTGAGCAGTGAGAGTCATGGTTACCTGTCGGGGTTCTGTGTGCACACGTGCATCTGTAAGAGGATCCGCTGGGTGAAAGTCTTAAAGCACTGCCCACATTTCCAAAGATGCCAGTCACTGAACTCCGAGTGGAGCTGGCTTGTGGATGTTGGGCTTGCGAGGACTCGCTGGTTTTTCACGTTGATCTGGTTAAATCCTGATTCAATGGGCCCAGACTTATCCAGGAGAGAGAAGTTCCTGCTGCACGGAGTCTGGGGGAAAACGACGGAGCGCTGCTGGGTTGCCGGGGCGAGTTTGCTGCTCTTGTTGAAGGGCTGCAGGGTGTCTTGTCTGCACATGGCTTCCATTACCGTTGAAGGGACATTTACTAGGAGAATAGCAACAGTTTAGAAGATCAGTTTTACTAGCCCTTAAAATAAGCACAACAACACATACTTTTGAAAAGTTCTATAAATCAGCATTTTAAACATTTGTTTTTCTGGATTTGGAAATAGCATAATAACAAACAATCTGATTTGAAGGGAAGGCACTATTATCACAAATTACTAAAACATCAGATGCCTATTTATTAAGCAAATACTACATGCTTGGGATTATTCTGACATAGTCTTTGCCCTCCTGGAGCTCACTTATGACTTGGACCTCACGAGGCTCCATAATGAGGCTCCACACTGTGCCCCACGTTTGGAGGAAGTTTGGGGAGGCACAGCAAGGGAGGGGCAGTGAGCAGGGGTCCTGCCTAGGACGGGTAACCTGAGCAGCACAGAGTAGGTGGATTCAGCTTGACTGGTGGAGAATTTCAGGCCTTCCTACAGACCCTGCCAGTACAGGACAAGTATCTAGGGGAAGCTGGTTGAAGAGATGAAAGGAACAAGATGAAAGACACCTGGAGACAGAAGTCTGACATGCTGGTGTGATTGTAAGGAAGACAGGCTGACTGAGCAGGGCACGGATTCTGGGCACTGTAGGAATAAGGGTTGGGAATCAGGAGAGACCTGGGAGGGCCTTAAAAGTCCAAATAAATAAATAACCTCAGACCTACAAAACAGACACGGACTGTTTCTGAGCAGAGGAATAGCAAGAAGAAGAGAATCACTGTTTAAAGGTGGCTTGAGTGAGGCCTGATTTATAGACAGGTGCACAGAGAAAGGTAAAAGTGGAAAACAATAGAGTGTGGTGCTTGCAACTTGGGCTTTGGAATCAGAAAGACCTGGGTTCAAATCCTGACTCTGCCTTTCACTAGCTTGGTGATCCTAGGCAAATTAATTAATCGCTCCATGACTCAGTTTCTCCATCTATAAAATGAGGGCAGAATAACAGCAGCATGTCAGTGGTTGAGATGGCCCAGGTTTTAACTCCACTAGCCTTTGAAAAGTATAGAACATTTAAATCCACGAATTAGTTCCTGCTAAAATGTAAAAGGGTCACTCTAAGGATTAAATGAGATAATACATAGACAGCATTTAGTAAAGAGCTGGGCCTATGGCTGACACACAATAGACGTTGAGCTCTGTGGGCCCTGCTTTCCTCATCTTCAAGCCCCCATTTACAAGATTTAAATGTGATCATGAAAGCCTCATTTCAGGGTCTACAAGCAGCACAGTCACTTTCTTATTACTATAGGAGAAGAAACTGGCATGAGGAAGGTGGCCCGAAACTGGGGTGGTGGCAGTGGAAATGAGGAAAGAACTAAAAGTAAGAAGCATTTTTTAGATGCAAAACTTAAGATGCCTAAAGTGTGTTGTTCTTTTTTTTGAAGATATTATTGTGTTCATAATATTGATCAAGAATTCTCCAGTCATTCCATAGGTCCAGAGGTGATTTGAACCTAATAGACTTAAAAAATTTTTCTTCTTTCATAAAATAACAACTATAGCCGGGCTCGGTGGCTCAGCCTGTAATCCCACACCTTTGGGATACTGAGGTGAGTGGATTGCCTGAGCCCGCGGGTTCGAGACCCGCCCGGGCAGCAAGACCTCATCTCTACAATAAATCAAAAAATCAGCCGGGCAGGGTAGCGCACGCCTGTAATTCCAGCTACTCGGAAGGCTGAGGCAGAAGGATCGCCGGAGCCCAGCAGGTCGAGGCTGCGGTGGCCGGGAGTGGCCACTGCACTCCAGTCTGGACGACAGAGTGAGACTCCAACTCAAAATAAATAAATAAATAAATAAATAAATAAATAAATAAAATAACTATATTCATTGGTCACTTCGAGTGTCAAAGAGATTATGGTTACAAAGTGGTCAAGATAATGCAATTAGAGACAAAAATTTTTGAAAAGGATGGTTGGCAAAAAGATTGGTGATGGCAAGTAACAAAATCATGCCAACTATGGCTATCGGTCACTGGTTCAAGGCCACATGAAAGGAAGCACATGAACTGGGAGTAGCCATCTTGCCCTGCCACAGACCATTGCTGAGATTCCTACATAGCATCAAGAGTCAGTGTCCTTAAGGGTAGAGGACCATGACTGCCACAAGGCTTTGTGTGTGAGTAGACACACACATGTGTCAGCATGTATGGGGAGACAGCATGTGTGGGGACACAGTGGGTTGGGTGTGCTGCCTCAGGTCTCCAGCTCAGAGCATTCTACAGAACCACATGTGTTAAACACATCCAATCAGAGGCTCTGTCAGCATGACCCATCCGTCCTAGGAAGGAAAAATAAAGCAAAAGACTGCAGATCTAGATAAACCAGAGTTTATCTAGTTGGCAGGGCTTTGTTTGTTTGTTTGTTTGTTTGTTTGTTTGTTTTTGAGTTGGGGGTCTCACTCTGTCACCCAGGCTAGAGTGCAGTGGCACCATCATGACACACCACAGCCTTGAACTCTTAGGCTCAAGTGATCCTCCTGCCTCAGCCTCTCGAGTAGCTGGGACTATAGGCGTGCACCACCATGCTTCGCTAATTTTTTGATTTTTTTGCAGAGACGATGCCTTGCTATGTTGCTCAGGCTTGTCTCAAATTCCTGGGCTCAAGCAATCCTCCAGCCTCAGTTTCCCAAAGTGAGGCACCACACCCAGCCTTAGTTGGCAGTTCTTAACCCTGTGAACATTAGACTCAGAGAAGAATCTTTAAAAGTTACATCAGAATCTCTCAATAGGGCCAGGATGTCTCCATTTTTAAAGTATCTCAATTATTTCTAATGTGAAATCAGGGCTGAGAATCACTGATTGAATCTGACCCTCTCCTGTTGCTAATGACAAAATCTGAGTCCCAAGAAGGACCAGTAACTTGTCCAGTGTCACACATTCAGTTAAGGACAGTTAGGCTGCAAGCTTTAGCTTTCTGACTTGCAGGAAATTTTTTACTGACCATATACTCACATCATCTCTGCTCACTAGCAGTGTTTCAAAAATATAAAGGACATTTTACAGCTAGTATGGTGTTTTGTGTATGTGTGGCCTATATAGAAACATATGTTATATATGCCTATATGCACATACATATATGTGTGCATATGTTCATACCCTATATAATAAATATTTATGTGTATTTGAACTTTGGGGCAAAAGTATATAATCAATATGTAATTTGTAGACAATTTTTATACTTTCCAAAAATGTTTTATGGCACACAGATTGTTACTTTTTAAACAGGCACTGATGAGCTGGGCATGGTGGCTCATGTCTGTAATCCCTGCACTTCGGGAGGTTGAGACAGGAGGATTGCTTGAGCCCAGGAGTTTCAGACCAGCCGAGGCAACATAGCAACACCTGATCTCTACGAGAAAATAGAAATAAAAAATCAGTCAGGCATGGTGGCGCACACCTGTAGTGCCAGGTACTTGGAAGGCCAAGGTGGAAGTATTGCCTTAGCTCAGGAGAACGAGGCCGCAGTGAGCTGTGAGCATGCCACTGCACTCCAGCCTGGGTGACAGAGGGAGACACCAACTCAAAATAGATAGATAGATATACAGATAGACAGATAGTTACGTGGATAGATAGATACTGAAAGATAAAAAGGAAGTCTTGGCACTTTTAAAACAAAAACAGCAGCATTGTCAGAGGTTAGGGTAGAACCATCTTGCTTTGCCCTTTCATTACAAATCCAAAGGAGGCAAATGAAGCGTAGGGAAATCCGCAAGCTTTTTTTCAGGCAATACTAAGCTCCTGCAGGTTGGGAATTTCAGACTAACAGGAAGGAAGGCATGGTGGGGAGACTGCAGAACAAAAGCTCATCAATATGCAGGAGGGCGGGACACCCTTGCCAGAAGCATCACTGATGGAAAGGGGCGTATATCTTTAGGGGGAAATAATACACTCCAAGTATAGACGATGGATTCTGACTTCTCACTTAGCACTTCTAGAAAGCAGCCTAATTGATTAATTTTCAACAATTGTTAAGGTCATATAACTTTTATATGAAAACAAAAGAATGGTGGGTCAGAGGGAGAAGAGGGATGAAGAGAAGTTGGATAATGAATATAAATATATAGTCTGAAAGAAGAAATAAGACATAGTGTTTGTTAGATTAGTCAGATGAATATTGTTTACAATAATCTATTGTATATTTCAAAATAGCTAGAAGAGAATAATTCAAAAGTGTCTAACATAAAGAAAAGACAAATATTTAAGGTTATGGACATCCCAATTACACTGATTTGATCTTTACAGATTAAATGAATGTATTAAATCATCACATGTGTACAAAAATAGGTACATCTATTATGTATCAATAAAAAAGTTAAAGTAAAAGAATCTGTGGACCAATGAATTTTTGTAAGGTTAATTATCAATGTCAAATGGTAATAAATAAAAATTTATGTTTATACAACCCTGTGGTTTGATGTGTCATGTCTACGCCTTTCCCCCCTCAAAAAAAAATTTATGCTTATATATCTATCTAAAAGTTAGTGTAATAAGCCACGATGTTTTGGATCTGAGTTAATGGTAAAAATAGCATTCCGGTAGTAAAAGTGCATACGGTTGAAAAAATTGTTCTCCATTTTATTATTTTCGCTTTCAGAACAACTCAAAACAAATATAGTATGTTATTTCAGCTCCAGGTAGCAACACTTGTACTCTCTATTCTACTTTTGGCATAGTCCTTTAGTGGACTTATGAATAAATTCAAACATACTGAATAAAAATGAACATATAATTTACAGAAAAGAAAAAGTAAGGGTAGCAATAAATAATTTCATTAAAGCAACCATTTTTTAAAAAAAATTTCTAAACTATCCTGTAGGATTCCTGCACAGTTCCATAGGACCCTAGAGGTCTACGAAGAATGCTTTTTTTTTTGGTCAGAGTCTCACTCTGTCCTCTCTGCAGAGGCTCAATCACTACTACCGCAGCCTTGACCTGCTGGACTCAGGCGATCCTTCCAACTCAGCCTTCCAAAGAGCTGAAACTACAGGTCTGTGACAGCATGCCTGGCTAATTTTTTTATTTATTGTAGAGATGAGGTCTCACCAATTTTCCCAAGCTGTTCTTGAATCCCTGGGCTCAGGCAATCCTCTTACCTCTGCCTCCCCAAGTGCTGGAATTATAGGCACGAGCTACTGCACCCAGTAAAAGTGTAATTTTTTAAAAGCAGAACATTTTAGAAGACACAGAAGACTATTCTTCCTATATATCAGCTTCATTGGTTACAGCAAAGTCTTAATTAAACATAGGAAATGATCAGAAAAGGGACAGAAAACGAACCAGGAAACCAAATCTCAACCCAACTCAAAAAAAAAACCCCAACACAGACAACTGCAAAGGCCTGGAGATGACTGACTAAGACGACCACAAGATGAAGTGGTTTCTTTGTGAAGCAGTTCTGAGCTAGTTAATCTCAGCACTCCAGAAATGCAAAGCGGAAGAGGGCAAACTCTCAAAGCCTTGGAGGAGCCAGTCAAGGAAGAACATGAACTCATCGACTCTGGACAATTAAAGCATCAAGAGAGGCAAATTCAGAATCCATAAAGCAAAGTTCTATTTTACTACCCCCTTATCCATTCAGTCTGCAAATGCTTACTGAGCAACTATTATATGCCTAACACTGCGCTAGGTACCAAGAATATTGGGGGATCAAAAGAGCCACAGTCCCTGCCCTAATGAGACATAAAGTTTAGTAGGAGAGACAGATAGTAAGCTGCTATTTTTATAGATATTTTACTCAGTTTCATCAAATCTAACATTCCATTAATTTCACCATTACAATTGTAAGTCACCATGAATTGCAAGACATCTGCCGGTTCCAGAAAGATTAAAATGTGAAAAATATATATGTTTTAGACTTGACAAAATATCGTTACCACAAGTGTGGTAAGTGCTATGAGAGAGAAGAAAAAGATACCAGGAAATAATAAATCGGTGATGGCTAAATTTGTGGTATGAGGGAATCTGAGTCCTTTTAAAGGGTGCATGGGCATCAGAAAGGTGTAAAAGGAAGAAAAGGTAATGCAAGACAGCTCTGCCAGAGAGTCTATGTGTCATACTGAGGGAGGAAAGAGCTCAGGGCTCTGAAGGGACTGATGGAAGGCCAACCCAGCTTGAGAGAGAAGGGGAGATGGGCTACAGCTGACGCTGGAGAGGAGGGCATAACCATCGCCAATGTCTGTGGCAGCTGCACAGATCATGGTCACATGTGATGGGGTGATGGGTCTAAGCCAGAGTGGAGGGTGACAGTGATTGGGTGGCAGTAGAGATGAAGAGAAGAAATGCATCAAGAATATACAATTGGGCAAGGTACAGCGGTTCACACCTGTAATCCCACACTTCAAGAGGCCAGAATAGAAGAATCACTCAAGCCTAGGAGTTCAAGACCAGCCTGGGCAACATGGTGAGATACTCATCTCTACAAAAAAAAAAAAAAAATTAAATTAGCTGGGCATGGTAGCATGTGCCTGTAGCCCTAGCCACTCTGAGGGCTGAGGTGGGAAAATGACTACAGCCTGGGAGTGTGAGGCTGCAGTGAGTTATGATCGTACCATTGCACTCTAGCCTGGGTGACAGAGCAAGATCCTATCTCTAAAAAAACCAAAACACACACGTACTCACAAATCAGAATAGACAATCAATGGGACTTGATGACTGGTTAGATAGACATGTGAGCAAGACTGAGGTGTCACAGTTTCCAGAAAGAGCAACTGGATGAACAGGAGTGAGAGTTGTGGAGCTGGAGGAGAGGTTTGTGGGAGAGAATAGCATGGCTTTAGTATTACACAGGTTTGGTTTGAGATGCTTGTGAGACATCCAAGATGAGATGTTGCCAAGACAGTTGGATAGGAGTCTGGGGCTCAGTAGAAACGTCTGGATTGAAAATAAAAGCCTGGTAATACCTATCTTAAGTTGGGTCCCCTGGGAAGCAGAGGACCCAAATGGAGATTCGGGTTGGGGACTGCTCTTGGGATCAGCACCCGCTGGGGAGACAGGCAAGCAGGAGGGAAGAGTTTCACAGCTCTGGAGCTGCGAATGTCCTTCAGAGTTGTCCTGCTTTGATATGAGGGAACTGGTCCTTTATCACTCCACACAGACGAGTCACTAGACATGGACTACCATGGGGAAGAAGTATGACAAAGGGTAAGGTGGCTCTCGTGGGCTGAAGGAAATTTCTGGTGACAAATCCATCTGAGAGATGTCAGCCCCCTACATTCCCATGAACAGGGGGAGTGAGTGCCTCAGTCCTGTGTCAAAGTTGGGATCAAGGCAGCACACCACCATATCCTACTGCACCCAGAACGTCAAATCTCTCATGACATTGACTTTCTGAGTCCTTTGTCATTTTCTCTGTGAACACGTTTTTGGAGGGTGCTGCCTTTTTTGCTGGTGTCCTGTGCAGACACAAAGGCATCCCTGTGGGGTGACTTCTTTGTTTCTTCTAGAAACCTACAGGTTTCAACAGTTCTGGACCACTTTTTATATTCATTTCTTGGCCCAGGGTTTCCACATCTGGGAGATAGTCCAAAATCAAGCCCTATTTAGAGTGGGACTTTGCTCTCACCAATGGCTCAAGATGGACAGTTCCTTGGTCTATTGGCTTGAGGGTAATATTTTTCCTAGTCCCCATTCAGGGTCAGGACAGTACCTTCTGTTTACTGTTTGCATAGCACTATGAGGAGGCTCTGGACTTATGCAAAAACTCCAACCCCGGCTTTGCACTGTACACAAGGGGCCTGGAACCTTGACTCCTATCAGTTGCATTAATAGCCTGTCAACCCAGAGCTCAGGGCCATCTCATGCGACAGCTGAGTTTTATATTGTAGTTGTGTGCCTATGTGCCTTCTTCTAGACTGAGTTCCTCTAGGGCGGGGCTTGGGTTTTTGCACCTCATCACAATGCTTCCTTTAGGCCCTGCACAGGGATTGTCCTGCACCTGAACTGTACTGTCATCTTCGGAGGGGCATGGGTAAGGGCAGGAGTCATGCCTTCTTTACCCTGACCTAGCTTCTCATTGCTGGTAGGACAATGGGGGTGAGGGCACTCTGCAGAGGTCCCCCTTTTTATCTTCTGCTTTTTAAAATCAAAAGGAAAAGGCAGGCCTCCTCCCGGCAGGGTTTACTCCAACATAGTAACTCCCGCATTGCCATCAAGTTTCACATTCTGCTACCTCAGCTTCATATGCTGAGACAGAAAAAGCAGCAGGAAGACTTGTTTAACATTTATTCCTAGGTTTTTTTTTTAATTTCCTCTGAAACGAATATGAATACACTACGGTCTTTACACTCTGCAGGAGCTAATCCCCCACTGGAAGCTTTGGGGAACCTCATTCCTTCTTGCGGATGCGATCTGTCGACACAGGCCTTCCTTCAGGCTCTTTGAAAGGCCCACAGTGGATGGAGGGACTCTCCCTTTGGAGCTCTATTACATTTACAATGTGACTTTTTTCAAAAGAAAATAACATAGGAATTGCTTCCAGAACCCAAATGCCTGTGTGAACCGCTGTCTTCTCTTTGAGTCAAGGCGGCTTTCAGTGGGCTGTCCAGACAGCAAGTGTACCCACAGCTGCCCCTGCTATGGGGCCACCGGCCGAGGGAGCTGCTTACTGAGCCCAAACCCACTGCACACGCTCAATAGGAAATGTGTACTTTTCATGTTGAAAGAACCATGGGAAGAAAATTATATTTCTATAAATGGAAGTGCTTAATAAGTATTATTCACTAAGTAAAATCACATTTTCCTTGAATGTCTTGGTCCAGGTATCAATTTCATCAACAAAGAAAAATGTGACTGAAATATTTGATCCTTTCTAATAATGGCAACAACAAAAAAAAATCGCGGTATTTATCCAGTGAGCATTTATTAATTGTTTACTGTGTGCAGAGCACTATAAGGAGGCTCTGTGGAGGTATTTTATCCAATATGTCTCTGATCTCAAGAAGCTTATTTTTTAAGGTACCTAATTTATTTTGTGGCTGGCTCAGTGGGATAAAAATTGTTCTTAGAATTGCTAATCCAGTGGAGATGATTTAAATTACCAGGACTGTGGAAGGCTATCTGTTAAATTATCTGTCTGTGCCCTTTCGCACATTTGTGCTTCTAAATCACACAGAGTATTTTCTCAGCATAGAATAAGGAACCCTCATTATAAAGCATTCCCAGGTCTCTCAGTGAATCATATGGAATGAGAATCCATCTTACAGTTAGAGTCAAAGTCATATATCTCCCCCACACTATCTGATGAAGCCTTCTGCTGTTTTCTTGGGTGGCCAATCACATGACAGATATATGACTTTGAGACAGGAACTGAAATAAAATTCCTATAATACCCTTGGGGGAAGGGGATTGTCACAGCGGAGCATTTTAGTCAGTGACTTAATTCCTTTTAGACTCCCCATAACCCTTATTTGAGCTCTGAACTGAACCCAAAAGAGCAGCTTAGTTCCCTACTGAGTCCACAATACTTCAAGCTTTGGTGGCTTTGCAAATTTTCTATCAAGGATTTCAAGTGCTAAATGATATAACATATGCCCTGGTATAGTTTATTCAATACTTTAATTGTCAGCCTCAAGAATGCGTCACACAGGCTGGACTACAGTGGAGGACTGAAAAGCAAACCCTGTGTTGTTTCCAGAAAGTACATTTTTGGCACTGTGGCACCATATCTGAAGGCTAGGTGATATGCCCTTAGGTACCCATTATTAGGTGGCTGTGAACAGACCCCAAAATGTCCCACCTCAATCCCTCATGCCCTCCAGTTCACGTAAAGCAGCATTGTTAGGAGGAAGCAACACGTGACTGAGAGTCCCCCACCCAAGAGATCCATGTCAAGAGTAACAGATGCATGCCCTACGAGGTCATTTCATGGTTTCCATTTCTGTCTCAGGGCTCAGTAGGTGCTCGTGCTCTCCTTCCAGCTCCTCAAACCAAAAGCCTCAGAGTCATCTTTGACTCCTCTTTCTCTGTCACTCAGCATCTGTCAGAAAATGCTGCTGGTTTTACTTTCAAAACATATCGAGAATCCAACTACTTCTCACCACCTCTACCACCTCCATGCTGGTCCAAACCACCATCATCTCTCCCCTGAATTCCTCTCACTGGACTCCCTGTACCCCCACACACTTACTGTCTCGCCTCCACTCAGTAGACAAAGTAAATCTATTAAAACTTGTCAGATTTCTCTTCTGCCCAAAGCTCTACTCAGCCCCCTTTGCCTGGTTCACACAAAGTCAGAGCCAGGGCCTTAACAGTGGCCTTCAGGGCCCTACAAAATCCCTGCCGCTGCACCTTCCCATGTCTAAGCTAACCTCTTCCCACCTCACTCACTTTCCCGTACCCACACTGGCCTTGGTGACACTCTCCCAACACACCAAGAACATTCCTGTGTTGGGGTCTTTATACTTTTAGTCCTGCTGCCTGGAATGCTCTTTTCCCTACTGACGTGTGGTTTGTTTCTTCACCACCTTAAGCCTTTTGCCCAAAGGTCACCTTTCCAGTGGGACCTACCCTGACCACTCTCTGAAACTGTAACTCCCAACTCCTGGCATTTCTTACCTCTTTTCTGTTTTATTAACCACACAACACTTACCACCATCTGATAAACTACTTATTCACTTAAATATTTGTTGATTATCTGTCTCCTTCCACTAGAATGTAAGCTCCATGAGGACAGGAATTCTTGTCTGTTTTGTTCACTGATGCATATGCAGCACCCAGAAAAGATACTGGCTCATGAGCAATGAATTGACGGATGAATATTTGGACTGTGTGCTATGTACTTTGGAACTCCAGACCTCGATACATTTACTCCCAGACATCTCTCAACACATAAACCACAACAACACCTTCAGAGTCTATAATGGGTTGTATGAAAGGAGGAAGCAGAGGACCTCACAGGACTTCTGGAATCCTTTTGGATCAAATTCCACACTTTAGAAGATGAAGTTATGTCAAGGTTCCAATGGATAGACAAGTCCACATCAACAGATCAGAGGGTAGGGGCTGGAGGGGCTGATGCTGGCATTTTTCTGTGCACAGATCAAGATCTGGTTTCAGGGGAGGTGGGGCATGGAGCCATTCTGGCCAAGGCAAAGCACAGTGGCCTCTGTGTCCACATCTGCCTTTCACACCAACTGCACTCTCATGTCCAACACTGAGATTTTCTCCTATGAAAACAGGAGCATTGCTGCAGAAAAGAAACTTTCCAATGGAAACTTAGGAAGTAAGAGGAATGTACTGCAAGTCCAAAGATTCATTTTTGATTTGAGATTGGTTTGGGGTTAGAGTAAAATAGAAAAGGAAAGTTAATGGCAATAGGATTTTTGAGGACTTTACTTTTTATAGAGAGATTAAAGACAACATGAGAAAGAAATATCTGATCATCAGCATTTTGATCAGTAGTAACATGAGCATTTTAAAACTGGAGTGTGGGTATGTGTGTGTGTGTGCACGTGCGTGCGCGCACACGCGCACACGCACATGTACTTATAAGAAAGTGGAAAAGAAAACAGAAAAACAACTCTTTTTTCAAAATGAAGTGTCTTATCCACTACCAAAATATATCTTTGTTTCTTGTTATAGCATAATATCAAATTATCAGTCACAAATTTAGTGACAAGAAAACACAGTATCACTGAAACCAGCATTTCTCACTGGAACACATCAGAATTACCTAATTCTGTTCCAAATGCTAGAAATCACCTTATGATAGTTTCTAAAGGATTGATAAAACAAAAATTAAAAGTTTATGTGAAAGTTGCTGCAAGCTCACGTTTGCCCAGATGTTACTCTTTTAAAGATAGCTGGCATGGTAATAAAGACAAAAGAAAATTACATGTTTCCAGACATAGTTTTAGACAAAAAATTTAGAAAGACACAACTTTCCCAGTCATATCTCTACAATATTTACTACCATTTCTCATTCCAACGACTATGTAGGAGTATGCACACCCCATCAACTGGAGGTGGTGTTACCCCTGATTCAATGGCATTATTTTCTTTTTTCATTTTTGCATACAGTACGGCTCTAACAGGACTGTGTACCCCTTCAGAGCAGCAGTTGTATCTTACACTGCTCTTGCAGTCCCTCCAAGGTAGCAAGTATAGAACCAGACACTCAGTAGGTGCTCGGTGCATACCTGCTGACTTAACTTTGCTGAAAGCTATTGTTTAAAACTCTGACAAAGGCTTTGAAATTGTGAATAGGTGAGAAGGGATTGACTCGTACAGGTTAAGATGTCCTGTGAGAAAGCACACCACATACAGGAAAAGAAAATGATAGAACAGACTTGTGCATGTTTGCCTTACATATCCTAGTGAACAATGTTTCAGGAGTTTCAAAACACACTCTTACAATGTTAGCTTTGAAATAGGTATTTTGAGATGCAAATTTAGAGCTAAAATAAATTCTTACAGTTTTCATCCTGGGCAATGCATTGTAAGGGGATCCCAAAGAAAGACGTATAGCTGTCATTGTACCACACCAGAAGCTCGGTGCCCCTGGGGATATCTATACAGGCTCGGTAGAATATATTCGACCTATTCAAAACAAAAGAAAACCCAGCTTAGTAATGTGCAGGACTCATGTGCCCCCACCCACATTTTTATTGCCCCCAAAAAGTTCTGCCCAGCTCCACCTAAACAGTTTCTGTTTGTAATAAATCTACACCCACCTTATTGTCCCAACAACCAATTAGAGCCTGTAACTCAGCATGATTAACAGTATGCAGTTTATTTCCACAGTGTCCCATCATAGAACTTCTTGGCTGAAGAGACAGATATTTGGCCAGGGGGTAGCAGAAAGGACGAGTTCATTTTTTAAAAAATTCCATCTCATGCTAATTGGCATGGCAAATTACAAGGGCACTGGTACCCCAACCTCATATATAAACAAATACGATGCATTTATTATTTTAAGGAAAAGCACTAAGTGTATACTTGCAACTTGACATTGGGAGTTCCCAAATTTGTAATAAAATTAAGCAGCTTTGTGATATAAAGATTAAGAGAAATAAAATCCTTCTCCACTGCCTTTCTCCTGAAGTTTGATACAGGAGAAGAGAAAAACCCTCTTATGTGAAATGGATGGAAATTCAATAAATACAAGAGGAGCACTTTACTCTGGCTGAAAGATTACACTCTGAAATGATACAGTGAAGGTACCAAGAAATAAACATTTTTTTATAACAGCTTTGGTATGGTAAAGAAAAATCTACAGGCAAAAAAAAAAAAAAGAATGAGGAGACTGCGACTGGTTTTCTCAATGAAGAATTGCTATAAATATTAGCCTCAAGTTCAAGATAAAAGTGTGTAGGGTTGGTGGGCCTTAAATTTCTCCTTTCTGTAAGGAATTGGCTGTAGCAGGGCAATTTGTTCCTTGTATAACACTGCAGACATAAGGCGAATCCTTCTCCACATTTTTCATGGCAGTGAGCTATGCACTTGTCAACATATTTTGTCACCACAAAGTGGCTCTTGGCAATAGGATCATAAAGATCAATAAAAAAGTGCAGATTCTCAATATTTTACTTGCAGCTGCAAAAATTTCATTTATCTTGTTATTTTCCTTACTTGCTGCCATTCTGTCTCACGAGGGCACTGCTAGCTAAGCAGAATGTTTTTCCCAACATTCTATGAATATCTGACAAAAACTCCAGCCGGTTGTCCGGCCCTCGCTACCCTTCCTCCCTCTGCATCTCTAAGAGCTGTGCATTTTATTAATTCTTTCCAGTGCTACATTTAAAAAAAAAAAAGCAAAATTGGAGCAGACTATAAATCACTGGCATCTCCTAACTTGAGAAAAATTGAGTCTACTTTGTACTTCACCCTCGTAACATTTCATCTCTCGGTTTGGCTTCCCTTAATGTAAACACAGCGCCCGGCAAATGAATGTGCTAAAACCAAATGACACACTTTGCCGCTGAAAGAACAGAACTGTTTTTGAGCAATGGGTGGTCTTCTGAGGCACGGAGTAGGCCGAAAGGGGGAAAAAAATGTGTAAGCGTACACCCTTCCTTACAAGCGGGCAGAGCTTCCAAAACTCGCAGAAATCTCTGCATGTTGAAGCACATCAAAGGGATTTTTCCCTTTTCAGATAATATTTCCTTTGCTGACATGTATTTAGTATTGTGGTTGGATGACTCATAAAGATAGCTTCATGGCGTCCCAACGCAGTTGAAGCGGAACACATGCCAACAAACATTATTGTCAGCCTCAAAATAAAAACAAAACGTTCAGCTAAGGGTCAATCAATCAAGGGCGCTTTGAAGAAAATTCCATTTAGATATTACAAATCATAACAGAATGAATTTAAACCAGCTGACTTTTTGTGAAGAGGACATTCACGTACAATAAAAATTAGGCTGGCTCTTCAGGGTCCAACTTTTCTATTTTCTTACTCTTGGACGTGGTCACTGGTGATGAATGCCAGTTTTTAAAATTGTGTTTTTGTAGTTCATTTTATAAAGCTCTGAAGTAATCGAAAACAGATCAGCATAGAGGACTCGTCGTGTAAGCACCATCATGAAAGCGGAGTTGTAAAACCACTTAATATTGATAGATAGACAACGGCTTACCCATGCCCACCTTCCTCTGAGGGGTCTCTTGTTTTCGCAGATTCAGAATTTGCCTCAAGAGCTCTCTGGGGACTCATTACAGAACGAGCCAAACTATCTCTTGCTGCATAAACAAACACACTCTTTACTAAATTGTATTTTTTGAATTAAAAAAAATTTTTTTAGAGACAGGATCTAGCTCTGTTGCCCAAGCTGGAGTGCAGTGGCACAATCATGGATCACTACAGACTCAACTTCCTGGGTTCAAGCAATCCTCCCGCCTCAGCCTCCCAAGTAGCTGGGACTACAGGTATACACCACCACTCCTGGCTACGTTTTTACTTCTTTTTTGTAGAAACAAGGTTCTTGCTACATTGCCCATACTGGTCTTGAACTCATAGGCTTAAGTTATCCTCCTACTTCAGCCTCTCAAGGTGATGAGGTTACAGGTGCAAACAACTGAGCCTGGCCTTCTTTACTGATTTTCTAACTCAGGATTTTATAAAAACCATGACAGAAATGCAGTTGTTACAAAGGCGGGTAAAGCCCATCTACAGCAACGTAACCAAATACTGTCTTGCACTATTTCTTGTAAACCATTATTTAATGAAATAAAACTGCATTGGAAACAAAGGCAGTGAGTTGTATGCTGCCCAAATATGTTCTTTTTGAATTGGAGACCTTCAGAAAGCAAGCCAGATATGTGCAGCCTTTAGCCCACAAGAGGAAGAAAGTTAAAAATGAAAAAAAAGGCTTCATTTTTTTAAAAAAGGAAAGGAAAATAAATAGCCATAGGCAGTACTCCAAGTTGCTGAGCACAGAGTCCTCCGCTTTGATGTGTCTGTGGTGCCTAATAAAGCTAAACAGTTGCTTCTGATTCTAAAGGGAACATGGCTGTTTATAACTGAGGTCATATATTTATATGGTGCACGTTTTCGAGGGATTTTGAGAAAAGAAGGCTTATGGTAGGACTTTTTTCCTATTTGATGTTTTTGCCCTCTTGTCTCCACTCCAGCCTTCTTTAGCACTAAGTGGAAATGATTAACCAGCAGGTGCACTGAGAAGACATGGCTTAGCACGGGAGAAACCCTCTGTCTCTCAGCCTAGAAGCCTCTTTGTATGATTCCTTATTGGAAATGGGGATAGCTCTACCCTGCCTTCACTGGCCTTTGGGCTTTGCCCACCACCTGGGAGCTTCTCTAAGCTCTGGAATTTCCTCATCATAGAAATATATTCTGAATCAACAGAGGGCCAAACCCTCTGGCACCTTTGGAGGAGCAGGAGAGCTACCCTGGATCCATCACTGCTGTGAAGCATAACGGTTTTGAAAGGGATGCCTTGGGAAGGTAGCAATTTCTAGGTTTTCCGTGACTTTGTGCAAATAAAACTGCTCCCCTGGGGAAACACCCTGAAGGAGACTGAAAGCAAAGGACCCAGTGCTGTATCTCTGAATTCATACTTATCTGTGTGTACACATCTGCTGGGGAAAACCATCCCAAGTTAGTGAATTTGCTGAGCTCATTCTGGCCATAGTGGAAGTTCAAACAATGATGCCGGGCTCCGTGGCTCAGCCTGTAATCCCAGCACTTTGGGAGGCTGAGGAGAATGGATTGTCTGAGCCCGCGGGTTCAAGACCCGCCCGGGCAACTTGGCGAGACCTCGTCTCTACAATAAATCAAAAATTAGCTGGGCGTGGTAACGTATGCCTGTAGTTCCAGCTACTTGGAAGGCTGAGGCGAAAGGATCGCCAGAGCCCAGGAAGTTGAGGCTGCAGTGGCTGGGAGTGTGCCACTGCACTCCAGTCTGGGCGACAGAGTGAGACTCCCACTCAAAAAAATAAAATAAAAAAAAAAATGATGTGGAAGCAACTTTTACCTTGTGCACCTTTAATCCTGAATGCTCATTACATTATTGTCATGAAAACTAAGGGGGTTTTCAGAAACCTGGCAAAAAAACGTCTGCCAGTTCTTGCAGAGTTCTGCAGGATGTTTTCAACCACAAGCGAGCAGCAAGCCTGAATTTGTATATGCAAGCCAAATGGCTTCAGCTCTATAGGTGGTAAATCAAGATATACTTTACCTGTACTGAACTACTGTTAGATTCTGTTCTCCACAGTGCCTTGCACATCGGATATACCTCATCCAGCTCGACTTACTAGGTTCCCCACCATCAATAAAGTGCTGTAGTGTCCCATCCTGGTCATATATCTGGAGAAGAGGTCAAGAAGGTCAAGTAGTTAGAACGAATCATCAGTAATCATTTTCCCTGCTTCCCTTGGTGTCTTTGTGTGTCAGCTGCAGAAATTTATTGCCCTTAGGTTTGCTCGTGCTTATTGATGCTTGTGGAAACTCAACTGGAATAACAGGAAAATATTTGGGGGTGATGCAAGTTGATCACGTTTTTCTTATCAAGCCAATCTTTCTCTGTATTAAACATATCTGTAGTATCTCAAGGATGTGACCGTATTTCCCAAAGAATATTTAACTGATTTTGACAGGCTAGTCTTAAGTAATGAGCTGCTGTATAAACAAAGCAAGCTGAAAGAAGAGGCTACACTGACATGGTTGGAACATCCACATAGAGGCCCCCAGTCTCCAACACACAACTGTTCGAAGGCATTTGGGAGGCAGTAATTGTCTGTTCAACAAGCTGGGTGACACCTAACCGCAGGCAGTTGGAGAGTTATGGAGCCCTAAAGAACTGGCAAAACAGACTCTGACTCAAATGAAATAAATGGACTCTCACCTCGCAGAAGATGTAATACTTCAGCTGTCAGGACCTGGAGCTAATAGGAGAGGAGTCATCAAAAAAGAGAGGCCCTCCAAAAGGAAAGAAAAAAAAGAACTGTTTCCAGTGGATTTTAAGTTTCTTAACTGAGGTGGTTCTGATAAGGATTACCTTAGATCAACTCAAGCAGATTTTCTTTTTAAATCATTTGAGAATATGAAATCTGCTTCAAAGCACACAACAAGCATGGCACAAAGAAGTTTTATGCAAAACAACTACAGAGACAAGCAAACACAGAGTCAGTGCCGACAGCAGAGACAACGGCTCTCCCTTCCAGAAGCCACTTCAGATCCAAGACACTTGGGGGAATGTGATATCTAGAGGGGTGGGATATGAGGTTACATGTCCACAGCAATTCTAGAAGGTCATCCCCAGTCTTAGGAGAGTCAAGGAAGTGAGGGGAAAAAGGAGTTTCTTAGGGGAACAGTTCTCAAAAGGACCATGGTACTACTCGACCTTTTCAAATAAAATCAGCAGTGGGATCCTGGTAGCTACTTCCCCAGATTATCCTGAAAAGTCATCTCTTACTCTTGCCAGTCAGCCTTTTTGCTTTCTCTTTCCAAATAGACATGAGAATAAGTCTTATCAAAAGCCTCACTGGTTACATTTAGGCTGCAAAATTTGTATGGTCATTCATATTAATTTAGCTCAGTAGTTCTATTCCGGGGGGCCACGGGGCTTTGTGATGACAGTTTCTTTTCACTATTACCAGTCATTTAAGAACAGTTGAGGTTTTTTTTGTTCTTTTCTTGAACTCATTTCTCTCCACCCCCAAATGTTCCACAATCCCCACAGATAAAAGACAAGCATTAATCTAATAAAGACAATTGTTTCAGGAGTTACAACTGGGTAAAGACCCCAGAGTGATCACAGCTGATAACCAATTTAGCCTGAGAAGAATGAAGAAATTCATGGATTATATTATATTTAAGGCTAATGACTTTACATTTTTAGTATTTGGATAATGGCAAAGAATGGAAATACTTCATGTGGTAGATACATCTACTACATGAACAATCTAATGACAGACAAGGTATTCAGGTTAGATTATACTGTAGTTGTTTCTGTTTTTGTTGTGGGGTATTTTGCTTTTTTAAGAAAGTGATTAAGATTCAAGATCTCAACTATGAGTCTGCTGTCGACAACCGATACAACACTGAACCGTTATTAGGCTCTCTAAACACTACTGTTAATCTTTAATGGGTTAAAAAGTGTTGATAATTATTATAAAGCACTTTGAGAAGTACACACAAAAATCCTCCTTTGCCCTTCTAGCCAATGTCCTAAACAGCAAGTAAAAGTCTCTAGCATTTACAAGTAGTAGGGTCTATCTTAACTGTTAGCTCATTGGAATATCAGTCACTCATCAGTCCATCTTGAAACCTGGCATAGGTGTTTCTTCCTATACTCATGTTTCAGCACTAATTTTCTTAACTGAGTATACCTACAATTTTTGCCTGCCTGAAATAAACTGCTACTTGCCTTGAGGATATGTTGAAAGCTATTTGTCAGATTTTGGCCAATATTAAACAGGTTGTCAAGGCTTTTGCCAATACCACAGGATGTCGCACATGACATAAGATTGGTCTTCCCTGGCTTCAGCTAATACTGATATTAAAACACTTTATATGAAGCTGTAACAAGAATCCCATGCACCTCCTTACATCCCATAACTGCATACCCAGAGTTGAAGAAACTCATTTGATCTGGGTACTGCTCTTACCCTCAGCACCAGAGACCGGCCATCACCAAATCCAGTTGAATTGGCCTCCTAAATACTTTTCAAGTGCATCCATCTCTTTTTTCTTTTCTGTTACCCACGTTAGCCCAAAGAAGCTTCCTTTCCCATTTCCTTGCCTCCTTTCTCATCTGAGGTACAGAGCCTCTTCATTGATCTCCCTGTGGTCTCTCCAGACCCCTCCAACCTATTCTCTAATCTGTAGCAAGAGGGGTCTTTCAGAACACAAATCTGATTCTGTCCATTTCACCCAACTATTTAAAAAAGCCCCAAATAATAGCTTCATAAATACCCTAGATGTCAAGCCATCACAATACATAGTTGCAGCAAGCAAATTCTCAAGCTGACCAACACCTCCTACCAAGGTTCTCTGGGGAGATTGAAGCCCAGTGCCTTTACATTTGGCTCCACACAATTCTCAGCTCTTTCTGGTCTGTGCTGTTAAGAGTTAACATTTAAATTCTGAGTTTCTTGAAAGAGCAGCATTGGGCCAGAGGATCTGATGTAGTTTCTGTTTATTCCTCTAGAATAAAGAGAATAAAGTTTTTGAAAGCAGGATACCAGAATGCGAATGCCAAACAGGAACTAAAAACAACTTCTCAGAAAAGTTCCAGACACTAATTGGGGCCCTATTATTATTATCCATCATTAGCACAACTTTGTTGCCATTTAAGAGCTGGTTATTATTATTATTATTATTATTTATGTAACTGAACTATCAGACAGGGTTTGATGCTCTTCCAGGCAGGAAAGAAGGAACTCCAAGTAAGCAACTGTTTTTACAGGTTTCAATCTAGAGTCACAGCAACATTTTAAGTTCAGGAAGCTGTCCTTGGAGGCTGCATTAACATCTGTGACACAAAAATGAAGTTTTAAGTTAGATACCTTATAGATCTAAAAAACTTAAGGAATTTAAGAAGATGAACTAACACCAACACCAAGAGTTATTTTGTTTTTATTACCATTCAAAAATTTAAAATAGGCAGAAAAATATCAAAAAGCATGCATGATGTGTTTAGACAACCCCCTCAGAACCTATGAAAATGTGGAAAAGTTGAGAAATTTTATTAATTTAAAAACTGAGAATGAAAGCAAGATAGTTAAGTTTAAAGAACATTTGACACAGTAAAGTTTTGCTGAAAATTGTGCCCCTAGAGCTGGGCTCGGTGGCTCAGCCTGTAATCCCGCGCTTTGGGAGGCTGAGGTGAGTGGATTGCCTGAGCCCGTGGGTTCGAGACCCGCCTGGGCAGCTTAGTGAGACGTCATCTCTAGAGTAAATAAAAAATGAGCCGGGCGTGGTAGCACGCGACTGTAGTTCCAGTTACTTGGAAGGCTGAGGCGGAAGGATCACTGGAGCCCAGCAGGTCAAGGCTGCGGTGGCCGGGAGTGGCCACTGCACTCCAGTCTGGGCAACAGAGTGAGACTCCAATTCAAAAAAAAAAAAAGAAAAGAAATTTGTGCCCTTGTATTCTGAATGAGCAAGAACATCAAACTTGTAATATTTGTTCTGTTCTTTACTAGGAAGCTGAACACATGAACTTTTGGAGGTACAGGAAATACATATATATGAAAAAGCATACAGGACACTTGTGGGAAAAGGTTACATTTTGCAGTGGAAAACTCTACAACTAAGGAACATATATTTGGATTATTTGTTTTAGAAAGGTAGTTCCAGCATTGATGAAAACAGTACAACATGACATAGCTATGTGAGAGAACATTTTGGCAATATCTAAAGTTGATAATGCATATGTCCTATGGCCCAGCAATTTCACTTCTAGAAAATTATCCCAGTGAAACTTTGATTCATGTGCTTAAAGAGACAAATTCAAAGGTATTCACTGCATCTTTGCTTGTAGTAGCAACGAATTAGAAATAATAAAAAATCCATTATCAGAAAGTAAATAGTGACTTATCTATTCAGATTGTTGATTATGATACTATTTGTTGAAATTTCAAAATATACAACATAACACTCTTACATAGCGTATTTTATAACGGTAAAATTATAATATACGGCAAAAATTCTGAAAAACACCCTGGAAGGATTCCTGACAATTTCCTCACAGCAGTAACCTTTGGAAACAAGAGAATAGAAAGAAAACAAAAGAAAAAAAAACAAAGACAAAAGCAAAGGGAGTTTACACTTTATCTGCAATGCTTTTCTTACAAAAATTAAAATTGTGATGCAAATATGGCAAAATGTTAACTTTCATTGCTTTTTTTGATGGCTTGTATATAAGTACTTGTATATTATACTTTGTACTTTTTGGATTTTTTTCCCACAAAAATCAGAGAGAAAAATAAATGAAATGAAAATCTAGTCCTTTTTTTTTGTAGTTCAATTTTTGCAGGCACCGTATAAACAGAAGCCGGCTATGTCACTCATGGTTAAAAAATATATCTGTGCTATCCTCCTTAGAAAATATTTGTCATATGTATCACCACATTATCAGCCCCTGATTTCTTTTGTGATCGTTGGTACTGCTATTTTTAAGTCATTGCTTTTGGTCTGTACTTTCCTTTTTATCAATGGGAGCAGAAAGATAAGGCAGTAGAGAGCTCATTCTTACCTCTTTAAGAGGATTTCAACACTTTTCAATCCAATTCTATTTCCTGGGACACCACACATTTTTTTTTTTTTTTTTTTTTTGAGTTGGAGTCTCACCCTGTCGCCCAGACTGGAGTGCAGTGGCCGCTCCCGGCCACCGCAGCCTCGACCTGCTGGGCTCCGGCGATCCTTCCGCCTCAGCCTTCCAAGTAGTTGGAACTGCAGGCGCGCGACCACGCCCGGTTAATTTTTTTTTGGATTTATTGTAGAGATGAGGTCTCGCCAAGTTGCCCAGGCGGGTCTTGAACCCGCGGACTCAGGCAATTCACTCACCTCAGCCTCCCAAAGGCACGGGATTACAGGCTGAGCCACTGAGCCCGGCTGACACCACACATTTGCCTGAAATAATGATCACACAAATTCTCACTCATTACAAACTAAGCATGGCATTAACCTAAAACCATCAGGCCAAAGGCATTTTATTATGATTCCGGATATCGGGAAGCACCACTTTCTTCCATGATCTTATTTTCCTTGAAAAAATCTACTTTAAACGAGAACAGCAGGAGTAAAATATGCACCAGTGTTATATGCTGTAGCTGGTCATGAGTGACCTGTACATGACTTTGTCGTTCATGAAAGTGGCCAGCCTGCATTAACAATCATTAGCATCATAGAAACAGTAAGCCAGAGACTAATGTCATCCCATTTTAACATAATAGCAGGAAAACAGTCTTTTGAATGATAGGAATTTATGTGTATTGGTAGCTCTGAGCAAGACCTCCAAAGCAAGATCTGCAAACTAGTGGTTCTCAGGCTAAGCGCAGGCTACAGGGCAGCTTTGTTTGTCCTGCACGGTGTTTTAAAATGTTTTAAACTTTACCTAATTTAGATTTCTAACTTCTGAAAAATCAAAAGATAGGTCCCCAATCTCTGGCAATAATCCACTGAAGCTACAAAAAGGTGGCCCCCCTTAGACTGGGCACCACTTTCCCAGTTCTCCAGTCTCTACCACTCCCTATGGTTTTACATGCTACTTACATCAGCCTAATCCACTTACTTGCTTGGCGTCATTAAGCATTTACATTGGTAACCTCAGCTGTAAAGGAATTACTACTACAGCTGAAAACCAGTCTGTTACAGCTAGGACACTTTCTAAGAAAACCGAAGAGACAACCTAGACATACTGCCAACATTCATCATTCCTATGCTGCCTAGAAGCTATCATCTGACCCAAGATACTTTCTGTCCTGTAGTATTCCAGGGAAGGAGGATGTAGAGTCCCTCCCCCCGCCTCCCTGCCATTTTTACCGGCACAGACTTTCAAAATCTTTTAAGTGAGAGATCCCTTTTAGTTCAAAGAAGTCTTCAAGGTAATCCACTATAAAAACAGATGAAAATCACCCTGGTTAAGGCAGGAGGGGTTGGTGGAAGCATCTGCCCCACATGACAAACCCCACCGGTGCTCCAAGAGAGAACTTCCGGGACATCTCTAGGGGTCCACAGTCAACTGGGGGACCCTATGTGAAAAACCACAGGCAGAGCATCTCCAGAGCAGATAGAGTCTCCAGATTTAAGTACCAATTCTGCTAGAATGCTGAGTACCACAGTTAAATTTAGAGTCCAGGAAAATCCGATCTGGAAAGGACTTCAGAGACTGTTCCATGATCTTATTTTCCTTGAAAAAATCTACTTTAAACGAGAACAGCAGGAGTAAAATATGCACCGGTGTTATATGCTGTAACTGGTCATGAGTGACCTGTACATGACTTTGTCGTTCATGAAGGTGGCCAGCCTGCATTAACAATCATTAGCATCATAGAAACAGTAAGCCAGAGACTAATGTCAGCCCATTTTAACATAATAGCAGGAAAACAGTCTTTTGAATGTTCCAACATGGTTCATTTATACATAAGGAAATGGGGTCTCAAAAGTTAGTGGCTTAAGCAAAGTGAGACTACTAGTATATGACAAACACAGGCTTCACCTCCAGGTCTTCTTACAGGCTCTCCACTACTCTGCCTCCCAGTCTGGAAGTGAGCAGAAGCCTTCCTCAACTCCTCGTTAATCCTATAAATGCCCTGAGGACAGCTAATGACCTTAAACAAGATGGACTTAAATTACAACTTAATCATGAGTCTATTCCTCCCAGAACCTGGGTCCCTGAATTTTTGCGTGGGGAGGTGAAGGGAATATCCAAAGATTTCATATAAGAGGGATTAGCCAATTTTCAGGGAGTGAGAGAGCTCAAACTCCCTGTCCTATGTTCCCACCTTGACATATCCTTGTGCCAAGGCTACAGACACTGGCATTTGGTTGTGTATTGACATGCCAGCCTCCTTCAGTTTCACCAAGTAGCTTAAATAAGGAAGCTGTACTTTGTGCCTAAACATCTAGCAAAGGGCCCAGCACATAGGAGGAACTCAGTATATGCTGATGTGAGTTGAATTGCATTCTCAAGATAATTTTATACTTAAAAGATCTTGGATTTTATTCAAAACTTGAGAAGAAATTACCACGAAGTGCAGTTAAATCTTGATTCTAAGTACTAATAACAACGGTTTTTCTTTTTTAAATTACATCCTTCTTGAAGCCTATCTTTTTCAATTCTATGAAATGCAAAGGTGAATTTCATATGATGACTGAAAATATAATAAACAATTACCACAGAAAGGCCCAGAAGAGGTCGCTGGAGTTTCCAGTTTAGACCTGTGAACCCAGCATCGTTTAAAATCCTTTCACAAACTGGCATGATGGCTCACACCTATAATCCCGGCACTTTGGGAAGCCAAGATGAGAGGATCACTTGGGCCTGGAGTATATGAGACCAGTCTGGACAACATAGCGAGACCTCCTTTCTAAAAAAATAAAATAAAAACATAAGCCAGAAATGGTGGCGTGCACCTGTAGTCCCAGTTATGCAAGAGACTGAGGTGGAAGGATTGCCTGAGCCTGAGCCCAGGAGTTCAAGGCTGCAGTGTGCAGTGATCGTGCCACTGCGCTCCAGTCCAACCAATAGAATAAAACCCTGACAAGAAAGAAAGAAAGAAAGAAAAAGAAAGAAAGAAAGAAAGAAAGAAGGAAGGAAGGAAGGAAGGAAGGAAGGAAGGAAGGAAGGAAAGAAAGAAAGAAAGAAAGAAAGAAAGAAAGAAAGAAAGAAAGAAAGAAAGAAAGAAAGAAAGAAAGAAAGAAAGAAAGAAAGAAAGAAAAATTCTTTCACAGCTCATGGAAGATCCAGTAACTTTATGGGGCCCCAACTTTCTGTAAACTTCAGAAACTAGGGTTTTAATAGTCACTTGTATTAGCGATTTTAGAAACATACTGTTTGCCAAGTAGATAAACATGCTTCACTACAAGTTTCCTCTGTGTGTCAGGAGGCAGAGGTACAATACTTTGTAGTCCATGGATATCTCTATAACCATCTACTCAAAAGAATAATTCTTGTTTTGACTCTGAAAAGAATAATTCTATTTTGACTGTGAAAAGTTAGTACCCAGAATACTTTCATTGCTGAATAAGAGATTTTACTTTTAATACTGTGGTTGTCTTAGGAGATCTTCTGAAATATTATCAGTGAAACCACATAATATAAGCCACTGGAGTTATGGGTGACCACAGGGGGTAAGGTGCAGAGGTTAAGAGCATGTATGTGGGTGTCAGTTTCAATGCATGTGAGTTACAACTGTGGCTCCACTATGAATGGTGATGTGACTTGGGGCAATTATTTAACCTCTTGAGGAAGCTGGGATCGTCTTTTTAAAAATGGTGCTAATAATAGTCCCTACCTTAAAAGGCTGATATATAAAAGTCAAATGATGGAGTATATGTAAAAAATTTAAGATGATGTTGGACACCCAGTAAGAGCTCAAAAGCATTAGCTTCCTTAGGCGAATGTTGTCATTAGATGAGCAATGTCAACCCAGGCACAATCTACTAAACTGTATGAACGTAAAGACTGTCTTAAAAATAGTAAGAAAGCATTTTTTACTTATTTTCCACTTCCTAAAGCTAATCGGTTTTCAGTTTAATGCAGTGTTCCTTGTCATTCAAAAAGGACACAAGCAGCCACCACACCTTTAAAAACATTTCCAGAGTATACTTGATACTAATGAGTATTTATTACAAGCATTTAATTAGTTGTGGCTCCAGGACCCCAATAGCCCTCTCACTAAGCCTGACTTCTGGAGTCAATTGACATTTTTGGCCAAAGGAAGCCCCAGCTTACAGCGTCTCATGTCTACATGAGTATTCAACATGGTAGGTGAACTGTATGTGCAATAATATGTACCTATGAGGAGCAGGGGACAATTGTGGGTTTTATCCTGGAGACTCAGATTCATAGAGATCTGACATTGTGCCCCAATCTAGAGAGGAAGACTGCAAGAACCACACCGGTGTGGCCTCATAGCCTCTTTGGGCTTTGTTTGTTTGTTTTGTTTCAAACTGGGATCTCACTCTGTAGCCTAGACTGGAGGGCAGTGGCATGATCATGGCTCATTGCAGTCTTGACCTCCTGGGCTTGGACAATTCTTTCATCTCAGCCTCCTGAGTAGCTGGGACCACCATAACTAGCTAAAAAAAATTTTTTTTTTTTTTGTAGAAACAAGGTCTCACTATGTTGTCTAGGCTGGTGTTAAACTCCTGGGTTCAAGCAATCCTCTCACCCCGGCCTCCCAAGGTGCTGGGATTACAGGCATGAGTCACCACGCTTGGCCTGTTCTTAAGCTTTCAAATCAAGCTAAATCAAGGCTTGAGAAGAGAGATCACAATGTAAAACTTTCAAAATTAGTGAAAGCATCTCCCTCCACCTTAACGCAAAGAAAGCACAGTGGTTAATGACCAAGTCACACATATTTATGTGGCATCTGAGCTTATAAAATACTTTTTCAAGCTTATTTGATGCTTTTAACTGACCTACAAGGGAAGCTGAGAATATTATCCTCTTTTACAGATAAGAAACCTTGGACTGAGAAAGGTGAAATGACTTGTCCACAGTTATACAGTCGGTTAAATGTGAAACCCTCCTGAACCATAGGCTACCATGTTATTGCTTATTTCCTCACATCCCATTTCTTCTATCAGAGGAAAAATAGAGCTTTTGCTTTAAAAGCATCTAAAATTCTCCAAATGAGGGTCATTAAAATGTTCATAATGAGTAATGAGATCATTCATCAAACAAATTCCTATTTTCAGAGCATATGTCAATTTAGTGAGAATTACTTATTCTGTTAGTAAAATTCATACAACCAGCACCAAGCATTGGATAAAGACACAAATCCCCAAATCTATGTATAGCTTCTCTCCTTCCACTGGCAATGTGCCATAATGACCAGGAACATTAAAAAAAGCAGGCAATGCAGAAGACTGTGGATAAAGATGCACATTTAGAATAAAAGCCTCTTCATTAAAGCAAATGCCGGCTAGTATACTCATATTATTTGTGTTCCATTTTTCCATTTTTTCCTCAAATATGTGATACTATTATAGGGTTTTCTTTTTTCATTTTAATCATTTCTCCCTCCTCCTTGCATTAGAATTAACTTATTTTGTTGTTGTTTTTAAAAAACTGTTTCCTCTCGCTTTGGTGTGGAGTATTTTGGAATGTCTGGAATGCCAAAATACTAAAACAAGGCTTCAAAGGTCAAGTAATAAATGCCCCATAAAATAAATGAGTAATGGTTATATACACCGTTGCTGTATTTTCAGTAATGCTGATATAAAGCTATATACTGTACTTTGTCAATTCACATTCATCAAGTTCCAGAAATATTAGAAAATCATTAGAGGTTTATGTTGAGTTTGCAGATAATACTAACATATAAGTCAAGACTGAAATATGGTAATCAGAAAAACAGTTGAAAAGTGTCAATAAACTGTAAAACACCCATGGTGGTATTTGCAAAGCTTTCATCAGAGAGCCGGCCATGTGAAGAAATGGAAATGGGTATTTTGGTCACAATGCGGGTCAGCTGCAGCTAAGTGTCAGGTTAGAAGAGGAGGGTCGGTGACTGAGGATTGTAACATGGAAACTTAGGGAGCTCCTGAGAACCATGAAGCATTTGGTGAATGCCACTTATCTCTGAGGACAGCGGCGTCCGTCAATACGAAGACTGCCATCCATCAATCCGGAGTCTTCTTCAGATATCCTCTGTCTGTTGATCAGAGGAAGACTTGGAAGAATCAGGCTTCCATTATCAGGTTTTTGTCTGTGATCTGAACAAGCCATTGAACCTTTTAACTTTTCACTTGGCAAAAGCATAGCTGGAAAAGTCCTGACAGTTCATTCATTTTGCTCCATCCTGGAGCCAGCTGATGTCTAACTGGTGAGACCCGCCCTCTTTGATGTTGTACTCTTTGGAGAGTGCCCTGCTGTGAAAAAAATTTTATCCATCCAAATTAAAGAGAAATATTTCTGCATCCAGCTGTTAGCTGTGACATGTTTGCCATTTTTCAGGGCGCTGGCTTGGTGCCATCCACAGGCTCTGCTGCAAACCTATTTCTTTCCTTCTCCTCTGTTGCAGCAATAATGTCCACAGTGCACAACTGTCTCCAGTGCCTACACAACATCAACACTCAAAAGGAAAAAAATGGTAATCCTACATTGCTAAGAGCAACTTCTTGGAAATATTTGCACGCAAGCAATGTCTTTTTTTATTTCTTTTCTTCTCTCTTCTCTTTTTTAGTGTCAGTATTAATGTATTTCACAAACTATAAAATTCTTTGACACACTCTACCCATTTAAAAATTGCTTAAATCCGTTTTTTAAAAATCCATTTGTAATTAAAGCAATCAACAAGAAGTCCTGACCTCTATGAAATATATTTACAGAAGAAATGAATTTGGATTCTGTGAAAACTTAGTTCATATATACCGAGTTCACATTAAAAAATAGACATTTGTTCACTTGAGCAGGGAGAGCTCTGTGTAGATGAAGAAAAACTCTCACGAAAGCCTGAGTAAATATTTAGATCTAAGTAACCAAGAAAATCTGTATCTTCTTATATTTATCAAGTGCCGTTTGGGGGCTTAGAAAGATTGCTGCCCCAAATTGTGTGTATTGTCAACAAAGGGCAGCTTTCATTATTGCCATGTTTTTCTCCACATCCTGAGATGAATGAGTAAAACTCCAGTTCCCAGCCTCCCTCCCATTCTGGCCTTTCTCTCTCTTCTCTCTCGTTTTCACTTTTGCTGAGATAGAAGAGGATCAGTGAACTAGAACTCAGGACTCGGTAACAGAGGCCTTGTGAATGATCTCAGACTGTGGCTAGCAAACGTGATGCTACTTCCTGTCCTTTCTTGCATCAGTAAAATGTGGATTTTGAAAGCATTAAATCATGAAAACATGCTATATGTGGAAAAGTACCAGTTTGGGAAACTAAAACACAAAGAAATTTGAATTCACATCCTCTTCTCCTTGCACAAACAAAACCTTAGGTTTCTACCAAGCAGGAAAGGAGATGTTATTTTGTTAAAATAATCCTAGAAATAATAGAAATGTGAACTGATGGGATTTGCATATTACCTATAACAATATACCAAATAGTTCTGCACTTGAGACCTATAAAATAACACACTTGTTAATGCACACGCTGTGGTGCACACTTGGAATCTCTATAGGGCTCATGCAACACATCTTACGGAGTACTCTTTCACTCTTTATTACAGTGGATATTTTTGGCTTATACAATGAGTATAATAGACCTTGGTGAAACCTGTTACTGATTTTACACCTCAGCATAGCAGCTACTGAAGAAGATGATTTCCAAGAAGCAGCTTGGACCAACGCCTAGGTGCAAACTGCTATGGTAAACAGCAATCATATTACTTACAAAGTACTAAGCAAAAAACATTTGCAAAGGAAATATCCCTAAAAAATCAATGAGACTACTTCCATATATGTGTAGACATATACATATCAGGCCCTAGAACTTCCTCACTTTTTTCTAGTTAAGAACTTTCTGAAGACACAGAATGTTTGTACCGATGAAGTAATGGTTTCCTACGGTTTTACGTCTTTTCAGAGATGTCTTCAACTTTATTTCTCTGCTGAAATGTGTCATTCTTTAAATTATTATGTTTTCCTAAGTTTACGACATTCTTTTCCTAGCCACACCAATAACGTGTGATTGTCAGCCATGCTTTATTAAGGGAAAAGTGACCATCTGTCAAGGATAGAAAACATATTTTCAGATCTTAAATAATTTAGAAGAAATTCCTTATGTCAAGTCAGGACAGCGTTAAGCATGCACTCAATTCCCAATTTATATCCTCCTTTCCTGGATCACAGGATAACAGCCAGGATGAGGCCAATCCTCATATTCAGGGCACTCAAGAAAGAGAGTGTGAGAGCCAACACTGGCCTAGATCAAACATATTTGTCATAGGTCCCCTCTCCAACAAGATCCAGGAGATGAACCACCTAGGATAGAAGGTAGCGTCTGTAATGGTGAGTCTCAAATTTAGACCTGTGACCTCCCAAACAGCATTCTTTCAACAAACATTTCATAAGCAGATACAGTGCCAGTAGTTGTGCTTGGTGTAGGGTACTAAAAACATAAGACCCAGTCCCTGCTCTCAAGTAATTTATAGTGCAACTCATAAAACATTTATTCTGGCACCAAAATCTGTAGATTTCCCAATCCAATCTTTGGATATTTGTAGTGTAGAATGTAGTGGAAAGGGTAACCCATTATAATTTTGCAAAAAGGACATCAAGACTTAAAGAGAGAGACAAAGCTAGTTATTTAAACCAATCCTGGACTGTGAAGGTATCATTAATTGTTCAATTAAAATCTGCAAGACTATAATCTCAAAAAGGGCAAGGATAAAATCCATCTTGCTTGCTATGATATCCCTCGTGATCAACACAGTGCTTAGCACACTATAGTACCTGGTGTTGGGTAAATGTCTGCTGGTTGGTTGCTTGAAGGAGGGAGAAAGGGATGGATGAATGGATGGATGAATGAATGAATGGATGGATGGATGAATGGATGGATGGGTTTTAGGATGGAACACGGATGGATAGATGGTTGTTTGGGTGGGTAGCTGGATGAATGGATGGACAGTCAGGTGGTTATAGATAAAAAGATAGGATGCTTTCCAGGTACCCAAGCACTAAGGACTGGATTATGTTTCTCTCAGTGGGCTAAAACAGCAAGACAGAGTTGAATATACAACTGGGAGAGTGTTATGGGATGCAACGTGGCTGTTACAAGTGTGCCTTGCATCACTGGCTAGAATGAACACTTCCTCTAAAAGTGCCCAATGGTGTCTACAGAGTTGAAGCTGCCACAGAGCAGCTGGGTGAAGACTTCAGTCAATAGAGAGGTCAAAGGCTACCCAGAGCCTAGCATAAACCTGTCTCTCTTCAAATGTTGGTCCTTCCTCCCACATCTATCCCCAAAACCATCCCATGCTGAGGATTATTACTACCAGTCCTAGTTTTTCCTTTGGGTGACTCTTCCTCAACCCTCTGACATACCTCAGCACCTCTCTTCAAGGCCCTGGGCTGCTGTCATAAGGATCCTGGAAGCAGTGATTTACACCTAGTTGTGAAGGTGGGTCAAGGTGCTGCTCCTGAAAAGAATGTTTGCATTTTGAGCTTTATCTTTAAGTGAAGCTTGAAAGGGGGCAGCGACCTTTTAAAGGAATTTGTTGAACCACAGCAAAAAGCTGAGGTCATCTATCATGGGAGAGGACAAACGACCATTCCTGGGACCTTTCCCATGCATCGATGGCTGCTTTGGTCTCTGTGGAGTTCCAGGGAAAGGCTGCTCACTGTGCTGCTGCAATCCCAGGACAGGAGCATAGGCTCCCCAAGAAGGGGGGTGCTCAAAGGAGAAAGCAAGGGGTTGGGTGTGGTGGCTTATGCCTGTAATCCTAGCACTTTGGGAGGCCATGGTAGGACGATTGCTTGAGTCCACGAGTTTGAGACCAGCCTGGGTAACATAGTGAGACCCCGTCTCTTAAAATAAAAATTAAAAAAATAAGCTGGACACAGTGGCATGTGCCCGTAGTCCCCGCTATTTGGAAGACTGAGGCAGAAAGAGTTTCTGAGCCCAGGAGGTCCAGGTTGCAGGGAGCTGTGATCACACCACTTCAGCATTCCAGCCTGGAAGACAGAGTGAGGCTCTAACTAAAAAAAAGGTGGGGGGCAAGGAATTCCGGTGTTCTGGTGACAGGAGCAACCCCAGCTCCTCCTCAAAATGGCTTTCTTTGAGTCCTCTCCATGGGGCATTGGCAGAGTCTCTCAGCCCCACTTCCATAAAGCACCTCAAATGTAGGTCTTTGAAGTCATTTCCAAATGAGGTTATACATCTAATCACAGAGATAGCCTGACAGGATTGAAAGAAGGGGCCTTCTTCACACAACTCTAAACTTGGGTCCCATAACTGGACCACACTGCCTGTAGCAAACCATAAATTAACATTTTTATAAATCCTGTAATTAACTGATGAATAACACAATTGTCTGTTTCTGGTATTAAAAGTATTGAGTTGTTAAAGGTAAATATTTAAAGTATACCACTGTTTTTGTAACCCTATTTTGGCATTTTTTCATTTTTCAATATATCAAGAGCCTCAAAAAATGGAAGTGGCCCAGGCCTCCAAATAGCCCCGTTTGGGGGGCTGGTTAATAAAGATCTTTTCTCACAGTTGGGCAGGAAGGCAGGCAAGTGTGTGGCCAGCACGGTGGCACCATGCTTTTTCCCAGAGAGACAGTCCTATGTTTCTGGGTAGGTGCTTGCATCTGTGGATCCCCAGACACCTAACCAGGAGATCCAGTAAACCTGAATGTATGCAACATAAGGTTTTCTGGTCCTTTGGTTAGCAGAGCTTATGATTAATGTCAACTCCCGAGGAAAAGCAGCCACCTAACTACCACATTGTTCTAATCTGTATGCTTCCTAAATATTAGATAGGACTTACAATTTCCTTCTTTTCGCTTCCACAGGAAGCATCTGTGGGCTGAAAGGAAATAATGGGTATAACATCTTACACTGGAGTCCACAGAGAGGTTTCAAGCAAAGCTACAAGCACCTTAAAATCACAGCAAAAATGGTGTATTTGCATATGAGTAATTTTCTGGGAAGAAGGTCCATAGTTTTATTAGATTCTCAAGGGGGGTGTGGACCCAACCCACCCACACACACGTTAAAAATGACTGCCAAATGCCACACTTGCAGGTAAAAGGAGAGGACCAAATGAAGAAATGGAAGTGAGAACATCTGTGGATGAGTTAGAAATCTTGGTGTGTTTTATGTACATTTGAGAAGGTTCTCTTCAAAAGTTGCTAGGTTTCTTTGGCCTCTACAGTACTTGATCTCACTCTCACTTCCTCCTTTCCAGAGCTAGAGACCCCAGGCTTCTTTTGTTCCTTTCAGGATATAAGAAGGGAACAACAACAACAACAACAACAAAACCCAGAATTTATTTATAAAATATTGTGCATTTATACTTATACGTCTAAACTTCAGTCACCTTCAAAGTATTCTCTGTATGATGCAATACACCTATCAAGACACTTTTTGCACTGTTCACAACAGTTTTGAACTGGTCAATTTTGATGCCTTTTAGTGCTTCTGCCATTTTTTATTTCACCTCTTCTACATCAGCAAAATGTTTCCCTGTGAGAACTTGTTTCATCCAGGGAAACAAAAAAAAAGTCGCTCAAGGTGAGATTGGATGAATAGGGAGGGTGTAGCATGGGGGTCATGTTGCTTTTGGTCAAAAACTGCCGAACCATCAGGGTGGTGTGGGCAGGTGCACTCGGTAAATCACCCATCATGAAATGGGTAAATGCATTGAAAGAATCTACAAAAAAAATTCACTGAAGTTGAAAACAGCTTCTCACAACAACACTAGCTGGTACACTGATGCTGATGGGTCCCTAGAACACCTACCTAGCAGGGGAAGCCTGTACTCCAAGGAGCTTGCCCTTCTAAAAATAATTCTGGGTTTTTGGGTCCTTCTTGTATTTTCATTTTGTATTTCATTGCAGTTGTATTTTGATGTATTGGTTTTAACTAAGTCTCTGACCACATTTTTAGAACCCCTAGGAAAGCAAACTGGAATAGAGTCCTTTGGATGTTTTATTTTATAAGACAGATCTTTTTAGGTTAGAAATCATGTGAATGGGCCAGATTATACTGGGCTGCTCAATGTTTCACTTTTTGGACATTCAGCTTTACCTATTGCTGGATTTCCTGACTCAATGGTTATTAATACACCAAAGCATTCCCTTTCGGCTTGGATCAAATCCTCAAGTGTCACCATTTTTCCTACTAAAAAGAAAACATATAATCACATTAAATTAGCCCATAACGTTTTATAAATTAAGGCATTGTGTGCCTTCCTCAGACCTATCCCCTCATATTTCCTAATTAGTTGGTAGATGAGACACACATTAGGAATTTGGGGTTCTAACGGGGACTCTGGCAGTACTCACTTTATGACCCAGTAAGTCACCTAACTTGACTTTCCATGTTCTCCAGTGTGAAGCATGGGCATTAATTAGATGGTCTTTGGGATCCTCCAGCCAACTTCTATGATCCCATGAATGGATGACAGTGTAAATGTGTTTTAAGTATAATTACTTGACGGCTGGAACCCAGAAGGATAAACATCATAATGCAACCCCTTCAAATATATTTTTAAAATCTCAATACCCAATAAGGGGGAGGTAGGATAATGTAACCATAAATCACATAATCTTTTATCTGAGCTATGCAAATTTAACCACAATCTATGCCCTGTGAGCTGTCAAGTAAAACAAGTTCAAGAAGAAACTGTTATATTTTTTAAAATTCCATGTAATTGAAATTGAACTCAATTATACAATTGTATAATATATACACACAGATTTAAATGAAGAAGTGAAGTACTGGAGTGAGTTAGCCTGGATCTGAATCTTGGATTCAGCAAAACAATTTATTTGTAAGATGAGGAAGATCTTAATACCAACTTCAAAGGATTTCTATGAGGATGAAATGAGATAATCCATATTAAGAGCCTGACACATAGTAAGTGCTCAATAAACAGTGTCATTATTATTGTTTTCTACTGGTGAATTTTTCTTTCCAAAACAAATTTCTTTCTACTTCAATATTTCTGAAAAACTAAGTATAACTAAGTACAGAAAAATCACAGAGAATTCTGGGCCCTTGGGTTTTATGTGTTGAAACTGAGCAGAGCAGAAATCAAGTCTTAGCTGTGCGACTTTAGACAAGTTCCTGAATTTCTCCAAGCTCATCTTTTCATGTGTAAAAAGAGAATAACAATTCTACAGGGTGTGCAAAGAGTAAGAGAAACACTACATACAAAGAGCTGTGAATAGTGCCTGGTATACAACTACAAAAGGGAATTCCTAGAAAAATAAAAATAATTTTTTCTATAGTTTAGTGACCTCATTGCCATAAGTACTAAAAGCACCTTTCACAAATCATACAAAATTCTGAAAAACCTCTATATACTTATTGCAATTGTATAGTCAATTAAAAATATAAATGCAAAGGTATTAAATAATGTTTAACATATTAAGGTAAATTCAAACTTGAAAATCTTTCTCAAATGTATCTCATTGAACACACCATATTTCTTTTTAAGTTAAAATAATATTTTAATGAGAGAAAATAATATTACTCTCATATACTCAAAACAATCAGAATTTGACATATTTATCTTACAGAATAATTTTGCACTTGGGATATAGTTACTCAAAACTGGGTCTACAAAGCCACGGAAGTATAGTCATAATATTGAACAGGGTTTATACTTTTCACTATTTAGTTTCTATAGTCACCCTTGTAACAACTACCAGAATTAACTGCCCCCCAAAATTGACTTCATTAAACAATTTTTAAAACTTAGAATTTATTTTTGAAACTATTTTAACTTAGAGGTTCAATTTAAAAGTGGGCCTTCTCTGATGAAAGAATAGCCTGTAAACAACTCTAGAAACAATAATACCTATAATTAAAATTTATTTAAGAATTAACAACTTGTCTTTTCTTTATCAGTAAGACATTCACAAACCTAAGTCTCTAGGAGAATAAATACATATCACAGTTCCATGCACCAGAAGGAAGAGTGAATATAAAGACTCTGTCTTATTCATGAAACCCATCTTTTAGACCTTTGCTTTGTAACAATTTCATCAGAAAGCAAAAATAACCTTACCAAGCAAAAGCAACCTTACCAAGATTCATGCCATTTTTTATTTGGTAAGATTTTTTTTCCCCCTGTAAGTCATCTTTGCATTTCTTTTGCAAAAAATTAAATATCTGTCAAATTCTAAACGGTATAATTAAAACCCAACAAATATCTTTTTTCCCCCTTTAAGCTGAAAAATTTTGTCCTGCTGAGAAGCTGCATAAATCTTGGCTAGTTTGTACATCTTTGCTTTTAAAGATGTAATGTAACCATCAGAGCTGTTACATCATGTAAATAAATTTCAAAGATGGTATTAATATAAAAACTATATCACATAACCCTAAAAATTTAATATAGCTGCCATGGCAATAACCAGATCATTTTTCCAAACAAATATATATTCCATCATGTCATTTTGAACTTTTTCTGACCTTTTTTTTTTTTTTTTTAAAGAAAGAAAACTACAATTGAGACCAAATGTTTTGTGAAAGAAAATACAGACTAGCTGATTTGGCCAAGAACAGATAATTTCAGATTAAAGATATTATTCTATCTTACAACTTAACCCATTTTTTTCATAAGCCATAGTCATTATGATATCATTTAGGAAGTCTATAAGTTTGCAATAGTGCTTAGAATATTTTTTGAATGGTCTGATTTAAACTATTTCTACCAATTACGGTTTCTTCTTTTAAATAAATCAAATGCAGGGTTTTCTGCTGTTTGAAATAAGGGCCACAACTGTCAGTATCTTTTCACAAATAAACCACAAAAACATTTATATCAAATGGAGGCCATTCCTGTAGCATCTTTTTTGCCACCCATTTATCCTTCTCCCTTCCAGGTCACCTTCTTGCAACACTCAGCCCACCCCCCATATTCCTCTCTCTCTTATTTAGTTCAACCTCATCTTGGTTCCAGAATCTCTGACTTCTTTCAATTCAACTCTTGCACCTGTAAAAAAAAATGCAATGTCCTCAAGTACCCCACATTTTCAACATTAGCTGGATCAAAGGAATAAAAACAGTACATTCAGGGACTTTACAGAAATAAAGTCACCAGGGTCCACCACAGCCCATATACAGTGAGACCTGCATCTCTGAGGATTGGTTTAGCATATGCTAGTAAAGAAATGATTCTCTAAAGATCCTTTCAAGAATGGCAAAGACCCTATGAACCACACCACCCACATCCTCCTCCCTCTGGAACTCATTATGTAGACACACACACACACACACACACACACACACACACACACACACACACACACAAAACCAAAAAAAAAAAATAGACGCAAGACCTAACTTTCACTGACTATCTTTCATAAACTATGAGCTATGCCCCTTCTAAATGTTCTCATGAGGAGAACAGTTCACAGACTACCTAAAAAACAACATATTCCTAATCAGGAATCTACCAAAAGATTCATATTATACTTTAAAGTTCATTTCAGCTAATAAGACCTCTACTTTGAGGGATAATAAACTTCTCCTCTTTCTTATTTGTCAAAGAACTGCTAATTTAATGTTAGAATTTCCATTCACTTAAAAAATGACCTAGTGCACTTTAAAGGGAGGGTGGGAGAAGCATGGTACTTAAGGGTTAGGAAGGACCATCTTGGTGTCTTCACTACACTAGCTAACATTTCCAATATCTTCCTTCCATGCCTTCAAAAACAAACAGCACAAGCAATTGGAACAAAGCAAAATTCTTGTCATCTAACATACCCAAATATTGAACAGTCTCTGATTATGTATGCTTTGCTTTAAAAAAAATTGTGATACAGCCGGGCTCGGTGGTTCAGCCTGTAATCCCGCGCCTTTGGGAGGCTGAGGTGAGTGGATTGCCTGAGCCCGCGGGTTCAAGACCTGACTGGGCAGTGAGACCTCATCTCTACAATAAATCAAAAAATCAGCCGGGCGTGGTAGCGCGTGCCTGTAATTCCGGCTACTCGGAAGGCTGAGGCGGAAGGATCGCCGGAGCCCAGCAGGCGAGGCTGCGGTGGCCGGTTGCGGCCACTGCATTGCAGTCTGGGCAACAGAGTGAGACTCCAACTCAAAAAAAAAAAAAACCAAAAAACTGATACATAAAAATCTAAATTTACAAAAGAAACAAAGGAATGATTTTGCTTGACAAAAAACTTTACTCGTTTTCCTTAAAACATTCAACTTCCCCAGAGCCCAAGAGTATGACTGGAATAAAACAAATTCCAAATTAAACATTTCAAAAATATAGCTGCTGTGTGAAATAGGGTTTACCTGTGTGTACACACAGATAAAGAGAAGGGATGATACAGGCACTTAATAATCTTTGCTGAAAGCAAATGGGTAAATGCTTATATGCATGTGATAAGATAACCCGCTATCAGAGCCATTCCTGACATTTTGGTTTTCATATCTGCCTTTTCCTTCAAAAGTACGTTTCACACTTTTCTCAGCTTGGTACAACTGCCAACAACTACTGCTTCCTTTTGCACTTGGGATTCCAGAACAGTATGACATATGGCTCACCAATATTCATTCTTGCGTTTATTTTTTTTTTTTTAAGTTTTTAGAATTGGAAAAATTCTTAGGCTGAAGAAGTTCTTTAACGTTGGACACAATATCATGAATGAAAAAAAAATCTTATATCATAGAAAACCATGCGGGCTGTTATACATTTCTGGCCTCTTTTAAAATTTTTTATTTATTTATCTTTTTTTTTTTTTTGAGTCAGGGTCTCACTCTGTAACCCAGGCTGGAGTGCAGTGATATGAGCACGGCTCACCACAGCTGCAACCTCCTGCACTCAGGTGTTCCTTCTGCTTCAGCTTCCCAAGTAGCTGGGGCTATAGGTGTGGGCTACCACACCTGGGTAATTTTCTTTTATTTTTTTCTTTTTTGTAGAGAGGAGGTCTCTCTAGGATGCCCAGGCTGGTCTCAAATTCCTGGGCTCAAGCAATCCTCCAGCCTTGGTCTCCCAAAGTGCTGTGATTACAGGCATGAGCCACCACAAAGGGCCTTTACCAGCATCTGAAAGGCAATGAAGGAATCTGAAGCAGACAGGATTTCCTACACCTGCACACCAACATTCAAGATTTTTGCTGTATCTTTACACTACCTGTATCATTAGGTACTTAATATTCTTCTTAAAACGAGTTAAAAATCAATGTGCTAATGGCACTTAGCCTAACATTAAGCAATACTATTTGTAAAATTGTGGGTTGGAAGTACCAGATATGTTTTTAAAAAAATCTTTCCATGTACCATCTAAAATTATTTTGAATACAACAACATACCACACTTTGGGAAATGCTGGCTTAAGAAATAGCAACACTGCACTGGCTTTCAAGGCCCTAGCTATGCGTACCTTAGGGTGAGCACTTTTAAGCTCTAGAGATCTCCTGACTTGCTTTTTATAAGTAAAATGCCAGGGTAACCTCAAAAGTTTCTAAATCCTAAAATTTTATGATGCCAAGACTTCTAGAGTGATTTGCACAGTTGTCTTGCATGGTAAATCAAAACAGAATCAGACCCAGGTCTCAGGATTCTCAGCTTCCAACTTAGTGTTCCACATCCTACTGTGCACACAAATGTGCAAGTGATTTAGAAATGGGCATATTGGAAAATGACAGCAAATACATATATCTAGTGGTTATCTTGTGCCAGTGACTGCTCCAAGGATGCACCATATTTTATCTCACTTCATCCTCACAACCATCCATTAACCTATTTCACAGATAGGAAACTGAGGCATGAAGAAGAGTAGGACTCTGCATAAGATTATGGGGTTAGGAAGGGATGTAACCAGGAAATGAAGTCCTAGAAGCCTGGCGGTCGAGTATGGGCTTTTGCCATCAAACTGTGAATTTGGGGTACCTCTCAGCTGCTGAGGCTCTCAGGCACACATTGCTAGCAGAACTCTGAGGAGTGAGGAGAGCAGTGGAAGGGAAAGAGGGAGAACACTGGAAATAATATGAAAAGTAAACAGACAGTTGGAAAACAACAAGGAGACGGAAGAGAAATACAATGCAATATGTATTCTTTTACCTAAAGTCAGCATAAATAAAATCAGCAGCATTAAGCCCTTTTCTAGCACTATCAGCAAAAAACAAAACAATCCAAATGAAATTACCCCTGTAGCCTTTTTTGCCCAAAAAAGATTAAAATTAAAAAGAAAAATGGTGGTCAAAATGCTCCAAAATAGTCAAATGTGTAATCTCTTCAATTTACTGAGTATTTAAATAGTTTCTATTCAGGCTATTTCTCCTTTAAAAAAAAAAATTCTTTCTACAAGAGAAAATAAAATAATAACATTGAGAAACATTTTAACTGGCCTCTCAGGTATCTAGTTTGCGAAATAGTGGACTCTATTGGGTGAATAATATTGTATATCTCACTACGGTTCTCAGCCAATGTGAACCCTATAAACACATTAAAATGACCAGGGCAGAAATAAAATAGAAGTGGTGTGGGTCACCATGTAACATGCCAAAGAATACATTCAAATTGTAGTCATATGATCATAGTCTTAAAACTCGTAAAAGGGAATGATTTCCAAAAGGAGATAAAGCTCTGACTTCAGAGTAGGATGGGGCTGAAAATAAAACCTTATAATTGAAATCTTCCCTGGAACTCTCACAAGAAATCTGGTCACTCACACTTCAAAGAGGCCTCTGCAAAACCCATGCACGTCCAGCAGAACAGTGAGAGTTGGCCTCACAAGAAAGTTTCATTTCTACTGTAAGATCTTAGACCATCTGCAAATATAATTTTAATACTTTAATTTCCTTTGCTTTAGTGAGAGTGAAAAGTAATAAATTTTTAAAAAAATATCCCAAGGCAGTGTGACAGTTAACAAAACAAACTAATGAAACTTTAAAGTAATTATGTTGAACTCTGCTGTCCAAGTGGATTGGTCTGGTTATTTTAATATTTATATATCATGGATAAATACGGGGAGGGGTAAGTATATATGAATAGATTCTTAGGAATTTAGAAATTCGTCCAAAATTCAACAGTTTGAGATGACTTAATGAGGCTGATAATAGGATACAGAAACTTTAATTCTTAAATCATTTGTTTTATTTCAAAGCAGTCAGGGTTGATTAATCAGCTTTCGTAATAGTTTTGTGGCTTAGATACAGTTCCTAGGGCTCAGACTAGGGAGCTGGTAGTGGTTTGATGTAATGCTGTGTTACCAACTTCCCATCTACGGCATCCATGAATGGATACACCCTAAAGCTTTATTAAATGCACAGATCTTTAATATGAAGCTGAGTTCAGCCCTTGGACGTGTGCAGAATGGAGCCACCTCGATGGAGAAACTCCTGCATTCACTCTTGCAGTCAGCGGTGCCCTTCTGTTTCGTTTTATTTTTGTTTTAGGGAACGGTCTTAGCTTCGGCAGCAGAGTGAATTTTATGGATCTTATGTTGCCTTAAAGATATTCCACTACCACTTATGTCTGAGTTGCTGATTTCTAAATCTTCATCCGATAGGATGAGTAAAATGTTTAAAAAGCACACAGGCTTACGCTCATAGGATAACACTTTGCATTTATATAGGACTTCATTGTTTTTAAAATACACGCATGTTTTATGTCATTATGGTTGCTAATTCTGAGATGACAGTGATCTTTTAAATCAAGACCATAGAGATCGTTTGTTTTCAGCAAAAGTTTTTAATTACTTAAGGAGTACAGGGATTAGTGCGTTGTTGGTTTGTTATTTTTTTGTTTTGGTTTTTGGGGGTTTTTTTTGTTTTGTTTTGTTTTGAGTTGGAGTTCCAATCCTTCGCCCAGGCTGGCGTGCAGGGCACGCACGCTCACAGCCGCTCCAGCGTTGACCTTCTGGGCTCCGGCGATCCTTCCGCCTCAGGTTCCGAGTAGAAGGAACTACAGACGCGTGCTACCACGCCTGGCTATTTTTATTTTATTGTAGAGACAAGGTCTCGTCAGGTTGCCCAGGCTGGTCTCGAACACGTGGGCTCAGGCAATCCACTCGCCTTGGCCTCCCAAAGTGCTGGGATTACAGGCTGAGCCACTGAGTTCAACCTTGTTTTTTTAAAAAAAATACTTTTGCTCCTTTTATACATTATTTTGATAAGATTTGGTTGTCCTTATTGCCTGTGGAGGCTGATTGTGTCAACCACTGCAGGTTAAACATCCCTGCACTGCGATGTGATTAGCTTCTTAAAACACTGATATCTTACATAACTTTCTATTGCATTCTCTGTCTGCAGAGCAGCAACTAGAGATGATCCAATTTATTGAAATGCACTCAAAGAATTAATTCCTGGGAGCTAAACCACACACTGTTTAGCAGAAATCCTATACTGACAATGATTGGTAGAAATATAATGTGAATAATTTTTAAGTCTGCTTAGAGTTATTCTGGCTTAATTTCATTTAATTAAACCATTTCATGACAAATACAAGAAAAAGCTCGGTTTCTTTGAAAAATAAATTCAAACATGCCCATAAATTAGCTTTATGTGTGTACTACCATAACTTAAATTAATAAAAATTTTAAAGCTTTCTAAATAGATGGAGGAGATCTAACATCCAAATATCTCCTGTTCTATTAATTCATATTTGGCTAGCTGTACCAATTCTCTTTATTAAATGTAATTTGTTACCTTGAAATTAACATATATAATTTTTACTTAGTTTACTCAGTTTCCTCTAGATACTAGTTTGAAGCACTAAAAGATCTATATTAAAATTCTTTTTTTTTTTTTCTCGAGTTTTTTGAATTCACTCTGTCGCCCAGACTGGAGTGCAGTGGTCGCTCCCGGCCACCGCAGCCTCGACCTGCTGGGCTCCGGGGTACTTTCGCCTCAGCCTTCCAAGTAGCCGGAACTACAGACACGCGCTACCACGCCCGGCTAATTTTTGATTTATTGTAGAGATGAGGTCTTGCCAAGTTGCCCAGGCGGGTCTCCAACCCGCGGGCTCATGCAATCCACTCACCTCAGCCCCCCAAAGTGCTGGGATTACAGGCTGAGCCACCGAGCCCGGCTTATATTCTTAACTGACTTTGAAGGCTTCCACATTCTTTTTGGTGTTATATTTTTTAGCCGATGTCCTTACTAACTAAGGCCATTACAATTATTAAGAAAAAGATGAAAAGGAACTCAAATGTAGTGGTAAAATCATGCTGGGGAAAATATTATTTAAACCCCACATTTAGTTTTTAGATACTTTTTGAGTTTTCATGAGGGGAAAAGAAGTACAGCTTGGCTAACAATTACAGAAGGATATTTAGTAAAAGGACGAAGTGACTTTGAGTTGTTGGAACTCTTTACACAGAAGTAACCCAAAAGTTTGTAAACTGATCCTTAGCTGGTTTGATTAAAAGAGGGTAATTAATAAATGACAAGACAGAACGAAAAGTTCATTGTGGCATTTGATAAACCACCCAAGAAGTTAAATCAATGCTTTTCTGTTTAATTTCACTATTTGTTTTTCCATTTGAGCTGCCAACTTTCTAACGTGCTACAGAAGGAAGAGGAGTCTTTCTTCTTTTTTTCTTTTTTTGATTGATAAACATCACAGATTTTTGCTTCAAATCAATTGAACTTTTTCAAGATGATCCTTGTATTTGCTGTCACACTTGTGGTGAAGCCATTATTCCATCAAAAGTCTTTAAATAGCCCCTGCTTTTTTAGCTACTTTGACAAGAACACCATAACAGTTCACATCACCCTTGACCTTCAGGGTGTATATCATCTTGTCAACATATAAACAAACACACTATTGGTTGTATTTTAATAGATTTTGTAAATATCAAGATCTAATTTATCAAAAGGTTCACCCTAAGTGACAGCTCTGAAGCTCTGGATTGTATTTGCAATGCTAATTCTGACTTTTAATAAAAAAGGATATTTAGGTTGTGTTTTGTTCTTTTGTCTTCTTTTTTTGAAGAACAGTGTAATAAGCTACTAGAACTTTTTTTTCCCCTTTCTATGAGGGAAGCTTTGACTTGAATCCGATTCAGTTTCAAAAGGAAAACACTGCTACATATTAAACATGAAGAATTTATATGAGATTCCTACTACCGTTCTCTTAGCTTGGCAAAAATGCATAATCTATGAAAGTAAGAACACCTTGTTTTAAACAGAAAAGGGGATTATGAAAAAGATAGCACTATTTCTGCAATCAAGCAATTATTTCTTTTTTACTGTCTTAGTCACAGCCCTTTCACATTGGGTGTTGTTGACGTTGTATCTTCTTTCCAAAACATACATATTAATATGCCCTCTCCCCTTACAAGGTCTCTACTAGAGAGATAACTATAGGAATAGTGTACACTTTATGGGCTAGGAGAATTAGATGAACACTATGTACTGTTTGTCAAAGAATAGTCTTCAAGATCGTATTTGTTAAAGGTAACATTATTAAACTTCAACAACGTAAAGATAAAATATCTACATGCTGGCAAAATAGAAAAAATATCAAAAAGCTCATATATTTGAGAAATAAAAATTTTTAATAATCAAGACCCCTAAAACAATGATGTTAAGAAAAAGGCAGGGTCCTCTAAGAGACATTGACCTGCATCTACACATATGTGTGTGCAACTGTGTTACAATCATGTTAGAAATCATACTTGGAAACTACCTCATGTACACACGTTTCTTTGAGTCTGAGCCAGCCAGCCAGCCACTCAGTAGAATTTAGCAACATTCAAAGCTTCCTCAAATGTCAACACACTTTGAGAGTGCTTCACCAGAGATATGGGGATGATATACCTACTCTTGTGAAAACCTAAACAAGGAAACCCATTAGAAGGTACTTACAGAAAATCCGAGATTTGAAACTTCTCTTGGATAAGTTGGGAAGAGGAAATAAACAAATACACACACATATAAACACGTCACATAACTTACTGTTACTTAGAGGAAATTTTTAATCCTTCTTATGTGAAAATTGATGATTCTAATTTAATTAGAATTAACAAAAATTTTAATTTTGAAAGACCAACTTTATCCACTCCACAAGTTAATAGATGGACTTCTTAGCACTGAGAAGACAGCAATATAGGAAATTTAGCTCCAGTAAAAGACAAAGGAAGTTTGGAACTCTCTGTATAAACATTATAAGTATGACATCAAGAAGGATAGGTCTTATAAAAAGGGCTCATACTTCAGAATGGGACAAGTCCACTGGAAATAATAATGATAGTTAATATTTATAGGCTACTCACTCCATGCCAGGCACTGTTCTAAGTGCTTTATATATTAATTCATTTCATCCTCAAATTGCCTTATGGAAAAGATACTATTATCATGTCCATTTTGTCTTTGAGGCATCAAGGCACAAAAAGGCCAAACAAACAACCCAAGGACTCACTTCTAGCAGGGAACAGAGCTAAGATGCGACCCAAGGTCTACCTAGACGCAAAACATCTGGCACTGTACCAGGCATATAATAAGCATTCAATATCAATAAATAACTCTTATCATCATAACTCATTCAACAAACGTTTATCAAAACTTGAGGTTACGCATTTGAATCAGTCACAATCTTTCACTTCAAAGTTTCTTTTATTGTCTACTGAGAAAGACAGATATTAAAATTTATGACTACAATGCATCGTGGTGTTATGATAGACATAGCATCTAGGGCTTCCGTTTTTGATTTACTAAATGGGAATAATTGAACCAACCTCAAAAGGATGATTCAAAGATTGAAGTGGATAATATGTGCAAAATGCACAGAACAATGCTTGGCACATGCAAATGCTGTCATATTAATAATGATTTATTGTAGTTTTTATAGATACATAATAATTGTACATATGTATGCAGTACAAGTGATGTTTTGATACAAGCATACAATGTTTAGTGACCAAATCTGAGTAATTGATATATCCATCATCTCAGCAGTTGTAATTTCTTTGTGTTGCAAAAACTCCAAATCTACTCTTCTAGCTATTTTGAAATACATAGTAATGTTAACTGTAGTTGCCCTATTGTGCTACCAAACACTAGATCTTATTCCTTCTAGCTAACTGTATTTTTATACCCATTACCCAACCCCCTCTTAATTTCCTCTCCCCACTAGCCCTCCCAACCTATGGTAACTACGATAGCATTCACTACCACTGTGACATCAATTTTTTTAGCTCCCACATATAAGTGAGAACATGCATTGTAGTGGCCATTTTTTAACATAATGAAAAGAGGATAGTAGCAGAGAATACTGTGTGCTATTGAGAAGAAATCTAAGCAGAATTGTAGTTGTACAAAATTCTCCGAACATCTCTTGAAAGAATGTTTATTGGTTATCATTTGGCTCAAATGCAATTTTTAATCCCTTAATAATATAAACACTTTAATGGAACACATGGACTTTATTGCATAAAAATATTCCCAAATAGATGATAGCATTTAAATACAGTCACTACAAAAATATCCTTTGTGCCTGATTCTAATCAAAAAATGTTAAGTGCACTGCTGCATGTATTAAGAAATTAACTATTCTTCATACTTGAGGGTTTCTTGATTTTTCAAGCTATGTTTCAGGGTTAACTGCTGTTGAGAAAGATAAAAAGAGAAAAGAGGAGGGAGGAAGAAAAAAGAAAGGGAGGGAGAGAGAGAGAGGGAGGGAAGGTGGGCTGCCAGTAAGTTCAGATGCTATTTTTATAAATGGGAACAGCTTAGGTTTGAAATGCTAGATTTTCTGATTTTCCGTAACTTAGATTCTAAGTGAAAAAGAACTTAATACTCTAATTTTTTAATGCAGTTAAAGGAAGAATTCACAGAAATGAGATTATATGATAAGCAGTGTGCTATAAAGTTTATATAACTTACTTTTATTTCATTCTTGTCTAAGTTAGGTAAGATTGGTATAGTCCATTTTACAAATGAGAAAATCAAAGCTAAGGAAAGTTAAAAGTGACTTGCCCACATGATTTGACCCAGCCTTCATGATTGCTAAGGTCTATTCATAATAGTGTCCCATGCAGTTCCTTTTTCACATAAAGGTTCACTCCTTGTGTACTAACAGAAAGAAGAGGTATGCTTGAAAAGGCCACCATCTTTATTCAATGTCCTTAAACTTCATGCTTGTTCACAATGCAAATTGTTTCTCACACACTTTATTGAGTGGGTTTAGTGTAGACCTATAGGTTTAATTAATATCCCAGGAGATTTTTACCACATATAGGATTTGAAAATACTATTTGTTAATAATAATCTATACCAATTCCTGAATTTTGTATGATCTTAAATGCTGTCATAATAACATACTATCCCTTCCCTGTCTTCTTATCCTTCTTTATGTGAAATAGCTTAGAACAGCATTTCTCTAAAAGCTTTGTTTTAGGATCAAAAGTCTTTGATTCATTTTCATCCACAGGTCTTTCCAGGCATAGATTTAAAAGTTAACAAAACTTGAAAAGGATTACATATCATAACTAATAGTGTTTTAATTTTTTCAAACTCAAATAGGTAGTCGATTCTCCATTTACGTCTCTGAGTGATGCCACATAAAGACTGGACTTACAGTTCAGTAATGAGAACTTCCCAACCTCTTGATCTGTTTATTTTCCTCCTCAGCTGTCAGATGTTCCCAATGCCTCCAGTAAATAGGAATAAAAGAAAGTGTTGGGAGTGAAGTCTTTGTCTAAATTTTGGGAGTCAGGATTTTCAGTTAAATTTACTGCTAGTTCATTCATTTCAAAATGATAACAACAATCAGCATTTATCAAATTTTCCTTACCCCCAAAGAAGAAACTACTTGGTATCATGTTCTGAAATACAAAAAGCTTATTAATGGCTATGTTGATTTTGATTATGATGATAGCTCCTGGGAGGTTAGGATCAAGTGGATAGCTGAAAGGTTTCTTTCTTGGAAACAAAGGTGGAGACAGGTGTAAAACCTTTGGAAATTCTTGTTAGTTACTAGGAATGTTCCTCTAATATTAAATCTTATTTCCTATAATCTAAGAAAATATAGAATATATGTCATCAGTTGTCCAGGAGATATATCTTGCTTAAACAGACAAAACTTGATCAAAATAGAATCCAAGAAATGAATGCATCTTAAAAAGAACTGGGCTGGTACTGAGAGTACATTAGAACCCAGGTATGTATGACAGCTGGTATGAGATCATTTTTATAACTAATTAGCTGAGCCCAGAGAAAAGACTCATCCCAAATGGTACTGGTCCACTGGCCACTGCTGGGGCCCTCCATTACTATGGAGATGCTTCATTAATTTCCAGGAAAAAAATAATGATCAATTAGGATCAATAGCTCTCTGCTTTCAGACTTTTAAGCAGCCACCCACCTCCTTTGACACTTCACGCCAAGAGAAAGAGATACAGTGATTGTCACAAGAATGACATAACTCATGGAACCCTCAGGCAGCCCCTGGTCATTGATTCTGCACTACACCCTCTCAGATTAATGAGGAAGATCAGGCCTAGTTATGCATGAACAAGAGGAAAAGCTGAAATGAGTTTGCGAGAGCTCTTTTCAGATTGGTTCCCTATTCCCAGAACTTTTCTGTTATGTCCACTTAGTCCCTACTTCCTAGCTAATAAAGTGTAAATAACTAAAGTACTGTCTCTACAGCTATAAATGAACAACTACATCTTCTATCCCCTGCCCCCACCCACACACAAGCACAACAGAGTAAACACATACAGATAGGGGCAAAGATCCTACAAAGTTTTGACTAGGTCCTGAAAATTAGCATTTATGCTGTTCTCCAAGATCTCTGACAAACAACATTTACAGTTTCTCCTCAGAACCTGCATGTTGGAGCTCAGTGTCTTTCAGAGCATGAAACTCCATCTTCAAGGAGACCACTTTGTGAAACTGCCCCTTCTTCAGATCCCTGAGACCAAAAATTGTTTTTTCCTCCCAACTTTCAAGTCTCATCTGTTGTAAATCACCCCTGAAAAAAGGTCAAAAAAATGGAGAAGGAAGTGTTCATTCTGAATATCAAGTAACTTCTTCTTTAAGCCTGATTACAATTTCCCCCAACCAAGAGTATTCATCTTTCGTACGTTTTGCCTTGAACCTATCAAGCACATAGGAGGAGCAAGATTGGAGGATGGGCCACGTCAAGCAGACTTTGAATTTCTGGCAAATGCATCACTGTATATTTCATTTCAAAGACCTAATTATGTCTGCATAAATAAACTGTGCTATGCAGCTTGGTGCATGGCCATTTGTCATATTAAAACAATGGCATCCAGAGTAAATCTCCATTAACATTGTTTAACTTTAATGCTTTGGGGTGTTTGCTACTCAAATGATTAAAAAAATGAAGTGATTTATGATACCACAACTGAAATGAGGCAACAAAACAAATAGACTGTGAGTCACCGAGACTTGAAATGCACTATAAGCCTGCTGAATTAGCAGTGCAAAAGGCACCCAGAGCTGAAGAGTCCCTGGGCTCTGTGCGCTGTGGGTTTTTGCCACTCGTGGTGTGTGTATGTGTGTGTGTGTGTGTGTGTGTGTGTGTGTGTGTGTGTGTGTGTGTGTGTATGTATGTGTGTGACTATAATTATATAGATTGAGCAGGGTACTGGGAGAGTTTTCAGGAAAATGCAACCAAAGATTTCAAAACAAAACAAAATTATAAGTTTGTAAGTTGCCCACAGTCAGTCTCCAGGGTAAATGATGAAGTACTGGCATCAAACCTTCAGGATACACAAAATGTGAATAGATAAAAATTAAAAGAATTTTCATAGATCTGGATGCAACATCACAGACCTTTTTTTCTCTTTTGGTTTTTTTTTTTTTCTTTTAGGAAACTGTATGCAGAATATCTTTATTTTATATGTAGGAAAAATGCAGGACTTGAAGACATATCCTTTCAGAAGTCATAGATAAGCCTTCTAAAGTAAAAACATCTCACATAGGCCAATAAATTAGTAAATGACAGGACTTTCCAATGTTCCAGACTTCTCTGGTCTTAACCATAAATTTTCTGGATGCAGCAATGTCTTGGTTTTCACTGCTGTCAAACTTGTCTACTTTCCTCTTGGGTAGAGCCATTTTAATCCCTGATCCCTGTCCCACCTAACTCAAGGCAGTGTGATTGCCAAAAACAGCAGTCTCTGAATTAGACACTGTATCTGTAAAAGAGCAGAATTATTCTATTGAATACCAGCTCTAAGTTTTGTCTATCGTCTTAAAGAGCATATTTGGGTAAACACATCTACCAACGGAGTACCAATATTTTTGTCTTAGTTTTTGAGAACCAAACTTCCTGTATCCGTTCCATAAAAATACTTTGAGGTCTTTTAAAACAAAGCACCATATGAAGTGTGTCTAAACAGCACGAAAGTAAACTGAAATTTGGCAACATTCATTCTACCAATGTGAGTGGCTAAAGTGGACCATTTTGAGATAAAATCATTTCCATTGGAGTCTGAATTATCCTGCTGGCCATCTATACTGAAATAAGTATTTAGAGAACCACCAGATTGGCTCTTCCTGTTGTGCTGCATAAGCAATCACAAATTCAAAGAATTTTGGTGGGTTTGCTCTGTTGCAAGATAACTGCAGCATAAAATAGAATTGCACAGCCCAACTTGCATTCAACACAGAAGAAGCAGCCGCTCAGCCTTCCAGGTCAATTGCCAAGGCTGGCCTGTCCTGGACTAGGTTGAGTGTGGCAGGAATCTTGTCTTCCTTGTCCTTGCTCATGGCACTCTGGTGAGCTTTGTTTAGAGGCCATCACTCACTGGAACCATGAATTTCTCCAGTTACTCAAAATATTCAAATACTCCAGTTCTTCCTTTACCCAAACCTCAGCCCTCTTCTTTTCTTCTCCAGGTATTTCTTTTTCAGTTGCCCTCTAATGAGAGCCCATAGAGCTCTCAACTGATACCAAAGACTGGACTGGGGCAGTCAGAAAAGCCAGATAAGAAATCAACCCATCTAAGGGTTTGTAGCAAACAGATCTAAAGTGTGAAATGTTATCAGGGTGGTATGGGAAGAGAAAGAGATCATGCCTATTGAAAGCAGCAGTAGGCTGGCCACGGTGGCTCCTGCCTGCAATCCCAGCACTTTGGGAGGCCAAGGTGGGAGGATCGCCTGAGCCCAGGTGGTCAAGACTGTGGTAAACCATGATTCTGTTGTTGCACTCCAGCCCCAGTGACAGAGTGAGACCCCAACTAGAAAGAAAAGAAAGAGGGAGGGAGGGAGGGAAGAAGAGAGGAAGGGAGGGAAGATAGGAAGGAGAAAAGGGAGGCAGGGATGAGAAGGAGAGAGGGAGAGAGAGGGAGAGAGAGGGAGAGGGGGAGGGGGGGAGAGAGAGAGAGAGAGAGAGAGAGAGAGAGCTAGCAAACATCAGTATAAGTGTAAAAGGAGAATGAAGGGTGATACAAATGAAAATAATACAACCAATTATAAAATAATTTTTCTGCAAATTTGGATCTCAAAGATCTCAATGACAGCTGAGAAAGATTATTCATTTTGGACTCATTTTAAAGCCTACTGATGAAAAGTAGCCACTTCCAGAACCAGGACATCTCATTGTCTCTGCTACAGTGCAGTATCTAAAAGTGATCAACTAAATGAAAAAATTGCTTAGTCAGCTGCACGATTCCACACATCCTTAATCCCTGGAATGAGAGCTGAAGGTTTTGAACTGACCACATGTGGTTTCCCAGACCTCCAAAAGGTATTTTCCTAACACTCAAGAATCAAAAGAGCCAAATACTGAATACTCAAGTATGATGTGCCTTGAAAGCTCATAATTGAGGTTCTCTATTTAAAACCACTAATATAAGTAGGAAAAAAGGAAGGACATACAAATGGTTTATAACAGAAAAAGGCCACGGTGTAGACAAGGGGTCAGGGAAACAAATACTCTCTCAACCCATCAAGCGAGTGTAAATTGACACAACCCTTCTGAAGGCAAGTCAGGAAAATCAATAGCTCTTAAAATATATAAATATTTTAACCCAGAAATATAAAAACTTATACCAAGAAAATAGTCATAGATATACAAAATAACCTGTAAGAATTCAAGTAAGGACTTGCATACCACTTGCAACCAGTGATAAAATTTAAGCAAGTCAAATATCCAAAATTAGACCACGTCTATATGCTGGAATACTAGGCAGTCATTATACTTGTAGTAAAGAATGTTCAGACATTTAAAAATGTTTGTGGCCAGGCTTGGTGGCTTAGCGCGTGCCTGTAGTTCCGGCTACTTGGAAGGCTGAGGTGGAAGGGTCGCCGGAGCCCAGCAGCTTGAGGCTGCAGTGGCCGGGAGTGTGCCACTGCACTCCATTCTGGGCAACAGAGTGAGACTCCAACTCAAAAAATAAAAAGAAAGAAAAATGTTTGCAATGCATTATCCCTTAAAAGTAGTAGGATTTTTAACTTTGTTTTTTTTAAAAGGTTTATTATTATAGGAAAAGACCAGAATGAAATACAATGAAAATGCCAATAGCGATTATCTCCAAACAGAAACATTACAGGTACTTTTGCCTTCTTCTTACTTCCCTTTTCTTAGAAAACCTGGAAAAGGTTAGGGAAGTAAGAATTTTTTTTTTTTGCAAAGAAAAGAGAGCTAACTACAGATACCATGAAAATAGATTGAGGAATTTAAGTAGAGTGTACTCAACAGAAAGCAGTAAAAACACCCATAAGAAGAAATTGACACCAGGAAAAAAAAAAGAAATGATCATAAAAAGAAGTCCTAAATCATCTCAATACTCATTCATATAAAAAGTGAGTTCCACTTTAGGGACATCCAACAAATGAAGGGTTTACATTTATAAAATTGGTAAACTAGGGAACTAGAGGGTAATTATATTTCAAAAAGTTTACTCCTTTAATAAAGCAATCATTCCAAAGTAGTCTTAAATTTGCTCCTTTACAGCAAGGCTCTCAAATCTGTCCATCAGAATCTTCACTAAAGCTTTTATAAAATGCATAGCATCAGACTGCACTCCTGATGATTCTGATTCAGTAGGTTAGAAGTGAGACTTAAGAATTATTATTTATAAAAAGAAAAGAAAAAACTCCCAACTAAATCATAGAGCAAAGGAGATTTTTCAGCAAAATGCAATGTGAAGATTTTGTTTTGACTATTACTCAAACAAACTATAAAAAGATATTTGGGGAGAAATGAAGGAACATGGAAATTAGATGATAGTAAGAAATTATCATTAATATTGTCAGGAGTGAGGATAGTATTGTGGTTATCTGGTGGTTTTTTAAATCTGTATCCCTTAAAGATAGACACTAAAATATTTGTCAGCAAAATGTTATGGTGACTGGGATTTACATTCAAATAGTCCAGCAAAAAATACAAAACAGGCTGGGGATAATGGCTTACGCCTATAATCCCAGCACTTTGGGAGGCCAAGGCAAGAGGATAGCCTAAACCCAGTAGTTCAAGACCAGCCTGGGCAACTTCATGAGACCTCATCTCTACAATAAGTCAAAAAATTAGCTGGGCATGGTGGCACACGCCTGTAATTCCAGCTACTTGGAAGGATGAGGTGGAAGGATATCACCTGAGTCCTGTGGGTCAAAGTTGCAATGGTCATGAGTGTGCCACTGCACTTCAGCCTGGATGACAGAGTGAGACTCCGACTCAAAACAAAACAAAAATTTTTTAAAGCAAAAAAAAAAAAAAAAAAGCTGGAGCACAAAGAGAAAATAATAGTGGAAAGAAAAATTATTCAAAATGAATGCTGGGCACAAGAGGATTTATTATACTACTTCTGTCTACTTTTGAGGCATGTTTGAAATTTCTATAAAAATTTAGGGAAGAAAAGCTTCCCAGTGACTTGGGAACCACTTCCCTGGGTTTAAACATATTCAGTTTTCAGTCTGCAAACTGTACCTCAAGTAACTTTTCAGGACCTCTTTTTTCTGTATAAAATAAGAAATTTTCATTTTTGTAATTATCATTTTCAATTTCTCTGTAAGTTAAAGTATATAAACATCAATTCACAGATCCTTCAAACAGTCCTATCAATCCCAAAGATAAGGAAAATGGGGCCCATTTTTAATAAGCACCTATTTATCATTTAATACTTTATTCATGACTGCAATAACCCAGTAAGAGAGAAAAAATTCCAATATATAGAAGTCAAATCTACAGCTCCAAAAAATTAGGCAACATGTCTAGATGTGTTCATTAAAATTGTGAAAAACTATTGACAACCTAAATGACAAATGTCTAACAATAAGGAAACAGTTAAGCAAGTTTTGACTCTTCCATTTGATGGAAAACACTTTAAATAGAATGATTGCAAAGAATATTAATTACAGGTAATAATTATAAGCAAAAATATTTTCAGCATAATACACATCCAGATGCATATATAAAATTTTCTAGCAAAATATGCATTTAAAATTTTAGAGTTTGTTTCCAGGTGGCAGGTTATTAGAAGTTAATTTTTTTTTCTGTTTTTTAAAATTGTATACAGTTTTAAACATCAATTATTTGTTTAATAAGGGGAAAACCCCTAACTTAATTTAAAAACAAAACAAAACGGTATCACACAACTTGTCAGCTGCACCCCAGACGAAACTGCCCGACTCCACACTCTCACCTTGTCCACTGTGTGATATTGCTCCCACAGGATGGGGTAAAAACATCACATTGTGGTCACACCATTTCTATTCAACACATAAAAAACAACAGAACTCCTGGAGGAAGACTACATCAGGTAACTGCACCAAAACAGCACTATTCGGACATAGCACAGTACAGTATCAAAATAGTTTCTAGAAATTTTTTTAATTGCACACATTTTTTTCTATTTAAAATTTTCCATTTTCATCTTCTCAAAACATTTACTCATCTCTAAACTTTAACTTTCTAAGATCCTCTTCAGATCTTTTTGGAAGAAGGAATTGGCGATAACAAGGAATTGGGCATAACTCAATAAAATGAAAAATATTACATACTGACCAATGACTCTCTACAAGATACTAATGTATATTGAGTCTTGTGGGAGAAATGGTGAGGGAATAAAAGGCTTTAAAAAAAATTTTTAACACAACTTTAAAATGTTTAAATTTTTAAAAGTTGAAATATAAATTAAAATATAATTTTTAGCCTTGTATAAAACTGACTTGGCTCAACTTGGTACTATAACCATGGATATATTTTAATTTAAAATGTTTCCACTTCTTCACTGCTTGAATTCCTTTCTGTTGCTTAATTTCCAAACAAGATATATTACTGCTATCTTAAATGGCTGAATCATCTGTGAAGGGTCTTTCTGACACCACTGACAATGTAGTTCTAAAAACAGAAAATAATAGATTATCAGCAAGGGAAGTTTAGAAGTATCAGTTTAGGGTCTGAAGCATGTCTTGTGAGGCCACCCAAAAAGACAGCTTTCCTTGTAGTCCCCGACCCTGGGCTCTAATCTCCAGCCCACAAACAGAAGCATTCCTCTAATTCCAAGGGGGGCAGGGCCAGGCATCACGGGCGGAAGCTTCTGGTCACTGTAGCCGGAGTATAGATGTTGCAGCTGAGGAAGCAGCCAGCAGCCCTGAAAGTGACAGGATTATAAACCCCATCTGTAACGGGCACCTGAGCACTATGGCTCTCGTCAACTCTGTCTCCCCTTGAACTTCTTTCTTCCCCTTCTCAGTGACTGCCATCCTTTTGCCCATGTCCTCTCCTACTCAAGTCCTAACCTTCATGACCCATTTTGTTTCTGACTCCTCATTTTTTAAATCCCTCATCTTTTTTCTTTTTTTTTCCCTACTCTAATCTCAACTCACTTAAAAACATGCATTTGTTGATTTTCTTGTTAGTTTGAAAGTTGATTTACATTAGTTTCTCTCTTTTTTTGTGTCTTAGTGCATAGGAAATAATAACAGCTAATGTCACTCTCTCTACACATTAGCCACTCCAATGCATTACCCAGCCTTTTCTGGAAGTATCAGATGAACACCACCACCCTTGTTTTTCAACTCTGAGGTCCTACACAAGTGGGGTTGTCTTTGGTTTTTTGTTTGTTTGAGCAAACAAACTCATCCATGTTTGAGCACAGTTCAGTGCCATTTGTGGAAGGACTGCATAAGGGCAGAGACACTGAGATTCTAAATCTAGTAAGAGACATTCATATATGACAAAACATAAGATACCCCTCTGTGTTCCAGCAGAAGATCATATAACTGTTCATGGATCCTAACACAATCACCATCAGAAAAGAAAAAAACAAGTCGGGCTTGGTGGCTCAGCCTGTAATCCCAGCACTTTGGGAGGCTGAGGTGAGTGGATTACCTGAGTCCGCGGGTTCGTGATCCGCCTGGGCAACTTCGTGAGACCTCATCTCTACATAAAATCAAAAATTAACCGGGTATGGTAGCGCACTCCTGTAGTTCCAGCTACTTGGAAGGCTGAGGCAGAAGGATCGCCGGAGCCCAGCAGGTCGAGGCTGCGGTGGCTGGGAGCGGCCACTGCACTCCAGTCTGGGTGACAGAGTGAGACTCCAACTCAAAAAAACAAAAACAGAAAAGAAAAAAACTACCAATGCAGAAAATCGCTGTCTTAGAGAGATTCCTATTCCCCCTTCAACACCATTCTACTCATACTTGTTTCCCCTTAACTCCATTTAATTAGAATGTTACCAAATCCAAGACATGACAACACTCAAGAGCCACACACACAGATAGCTTGTATAATACAGGCAGTGCTTTGCTCATTGAAATTCATGGAGGTTCAAGGATGTCCTTGGCTTTATCATAATCTTCAATGATCCAAATGAAGGAGAGAGCTCAGATGTCAGTGAAACTTCCATTACCTACAGTTTTACCAGGTGAAACTTTATCTGTTGAGTCAAACTCTTGTAGTCTTCAACTGTAACTCGCCCTCCTCAAGTTTCACACCCAAAGATTATGTTGTAGTTTTCTATTTGCACCTCAAATCTCAACTGCCTAACCAGCTTTCAAGAAGTTCATTGACTTGGGTTTCTGATTCCTCAGCCTTATTTCCTAATATCACTCTACTGAGAGACCTACCCTCCCAGTCAACCTTTAAAACAAAACAACTTGCTTACTCTTTCTCTGGGCTTTTGCACTTACTATTCATGCCATCTCAAATTCCATCTCTCCTCTTGGTTACTATTCCATGTACACTAATCCTGAAAAGCCTGATTACAAACTAACTCCAAAGGAGGCTTTAGATGACTCACCTCCGCAACTGGTCCTTCATTCACCTCCTTAGTTATCTCTCTGGATTTTCAGATCAGGAACTCTGTTAGACTCACTTTGCCTTGTTTATTTCACTTAACTGTCTTCTTTGGGTACCTGATATTTTTCTCATAGACTGTAAGCTCCACGAACTGTGCCTTTCTAATTCAACACTATCCCCCAAGCCTGTAAAGTGCATGACAATGGAGAAGCTTGTCAAATATATATTGAATAATTGAATGAATGTCTCACCCCAGTCATACTGTAAGCTCCTGCAAAATCAGAATTGCTTCCGTTAACATTTTACACATCTCCACACTTTCTGACCCAGTTCTTGGTATGACAGTCAACATGCATGCAAAGAAAATGAGTAAATGCTTAGCTTAGGGTTTCATATTCTTCCCTGTGTGACATACTTCATTGTAACTTTGAATGAAACTCCTTGCTCTGCCATCTTCAGCAAAATTAAATAGAACTTCCATCATGAGAGATCTTAAGCCAGCAGGGTGAATCTGAGGAACATCCATCAGTGACTCTAACCAAACAGGAAAGATGATGCAGACACCAAAAAGAAATCTACCTTACTTCCCACTGATTATCTAGGCCTTTCTAATGTCTCCCTAAAACACCCATTTTAAACTTTCCAGACACAAACTTGTTGTGATCCAAAATCAAGAGCATGAAAATTTCCACAATGCCAGGCAACTAAAGAGTTTCAGTCACTGCCATTCCTCTCCTTTGGCCATGGTGGGGGGCGGGGGAAGGAATGCCAAAAACCAAAGGTACCTCGAATAACCCACTGCCTTCCGGGGCAGGCCAACCATGGCCAGTACTACTTTAGCCATAAGCTCCCTAGCAAAGATAGCCAGGGTATGGGTATGTTTATTGCCTTTTCCTCCAGCCCCACGCCCCCTCTTAAGAGTTCTAAAACTGCGAAAATTACATAACTCCAGAGTTACTCCGGACCTGGGTCCAAATTTAAATGAACTGTTGGGTTGTTAGGCAGCTCTGGAGGACAGCTGAGAAAAGTCATCAGAAAGCCCAAAGACCTTTCAGGGCTCCAGAGCTCGCTGGCAGGGACCAGTTGTGTGCATAAAAGGAGGAGGCAAAACCAAAGTCTCACAACAGAACTTGGTAGCTGGAGAGCCAGTTTATTTGAGGTACGGAACACAGAATTTTGCCAGCTACAGAGAAGTGAAGTAAATTAGGGAGAACAAGGAAATTACTGGCTGGGATACAGAGTTATTATGGAAAGCTGATTTCACTGTCCAAAAATTTAGCCTGCATTTATTCTCAAAATTATCCAAATATTTTAGCAATTATCTATTTATATGGTTGTTTTCTGGACATTTCCTTACTGTTTCTCGCCAGTCTTTTATATAGTGTGAAAGTTATTTGCTTTTGAAACCATCTTTTCACTTCTGTCACAGCCTGTAAAACCTAGTCTATCTGCCTCTCTAGGTCCCAAAAGGTCTCAACTTGGAAAAGATTTTCAGCTGGACAAGAGCAAAATGTCCTGTAAAAAAAAAAGTTTTCACTTGTGCTACATAATTGAGTTTGATTTCTATATTTATTCCCTCCGATAGCCACTATAGACAGTGTTCCAAATGTGATTTCGATATTTCCATTTTCTTTGGTAGCTCCAGATCTGGAACACAAGACGTGCAATGATATGAAATAACTTTCTTAATCTGAAATCAGTTCAATATTACCATGACGATGCCCAGTTTGCAAACCAACTCCTCTCTGTTTTGTACATTTTAGAAAGTAAAGCTCATAATAATGAGAGCGAGTCATGTGCATGGAGGTGACTTATAATTCAAATGGAATTAACTGTAAATGCAAGCAATTTGAAAAAAATTAAGGCCTTATGTTCAGTGTTGTCACTACATTTGTTAAGCATTTCATCACTGTGTGGAGGCGTTTTGTTCCAGGCTAACATTTGGACAGATGGAAAGCTCCCCCAGAGCATGTGGGTCAAAAGAGCCAGCTCCACCGACCTTCCGAGGCATAGAGCGGGCAGCCCTTAGATGCACAGCTTCCTCATCTCAGTCACACTGGGAAGGATGGAGTGCTCCCCACAGTTGAGAGGGCACAGCAACAACACCAGTCAGCTGGTTGTGAAATCTCTTGTAAATTAAAAAGTGATAGACAAATGTTCACTGTTGTTCCTCATATTGTTGTCAGGATAAACGGAGTTTCTCTGTGCTTTTTCAAACTGCAGGTATTTTGGCAAGTATGACCCAACATGTTCAGGATAACAACAATTAGTAATATTTTCAAAGTGAGGAGAGAGGAATCAGAGAAGGAAGGAAAGAAGGAAGGGAGGGAGAAAGAGAAGAAAAGAAGCAGGAGAAAAAAACAACACAAATGTTCAGCAATTGGATTCAATCATATAATGATATGAGAAAAATCCTAACTGTGATTTGATGATAAGAGGCAAACATGCAAGCAGCATGTTTTCAGTTATATATTCAAAGAAGATACTAGCTACAATAAGAAAAATTTATACTAAATTAATTTTCTCATATTTCTTTTCTTTTAAAAATATTTTTCTAGCCGGGCTCGGTGGCTCAACCTGTAATCCCGCACCTTTGGGAGGCTGAGGTGAGTGGATTGCCTGAGCCCGTGGGTTCGAGACCTGCCTGGGCAGGCGAGACCTCATCTCTACAATAAATCAAAAAAATTAGCAGGGCATGGTAGCGTGCACCTGTAGTTCCAGCTACTTGGAAGGCTGAGGCGGAAGGATCGCCGGAGCCCAGCAGGTCGAGGCTGCGGTGGCCGGGAGCGGCCACCGCACTCCAGTCTGGGCGACAGTGAGGCTCCAACTCAAAAAATAAAAAAAAAAAATTTTTTTCCGAACCCAAGAGAATCTGTCAAAAACCTTCTTTCACTGATAAAGGACTTTGGCAAAGTCTCAGGGTATAAAAAAAATGTACAAAAGATCGTCACATTCCTATACACTAACAATAAACAAACAGAAACCCAAATAAAAAACACAATCCCATTCACAATAGCCACAAAAAAAATGAAATACTTTAGCATCTTTCTAACCAGAGAAGTGAAAGACCTTTACAACAAAAACTACAAAACACTGCTCAAAAAAATCAAAGACGATACAAACAAATGAAAAAATATTCCATGCTCAAGGATTGGAAGAATCAACATTGTAATGATGTCCATCCTACCCAAGGCAATCTACAGATTTAACGCAATAACCACTAAATAACCAGAAGCATTCTCTCAGACTTGGAAATGACAATACAGGAATTTATAAACGACCATGAATAGCCAAAATAATCCTCAGCAAAAAAAAAAAACAAAAAAAACAGGAGGTACCACATTCCCCAACTCTAAATATTACTATAAAACTACACTAATCAAAACAGTCTGCTATTAGTACAAGCACAGGCATAAAGACCAATGGAACAGGACAGAGATTCCGGAAGGAAACCTCAATTTCTCAACCAACTCACCTTTGACAAAGCCTCCACCATCAACCACTGGGGAGAGGAGAACCTATTCAGTAAATAGTGCTGGGAAAACTGACTGACCACATGCAGAAGATTAAAACAGGACCCCAATTTATCACCATACACAAAAATCAGCTCTAAATGAATCAAAGACCTAAATGTAAAACCTCAAACTATAAGAGCCTTCAAAAATGCAGGAGATATCCTCATGGAAATTGGAACTGGCAACCAATTTCTGATCAAAACCCCAAGTGCCCATGCCATAAGAGATAAGATAGACAAGTGGGACCTCATCAAACTGACAATCTTCTGCAAAGTCAAAGAAACTATTAAGAGAGCAGGGAGACAGCCCACAGACTGGGAAAAAATACTTGCCAACTGTATGTCTGACAAAGGCCTGACATCTAGGATCTACAAGGAATTCAAACATGCCAAAAAGAAAAAAACAGCCCCATTACAAAGTGGGCAAAAGATATGAATAGACACCTCTCAAAAGAAGATATATTGGGAGGCTGAGGTGAGTGGATTGCCTGAGCCCGCGGGTTCGAGACCTGCCTGGGCAGCAAGACCTCATCTCTACGATAAATCAAAAAATCAGCCGGGCGTGGTAGCACACGCCTGTAGTTCTGGTTACTTGGAAGGCTGAGGCGGAAGGATCGCCGGAGCCCAGCAGGTCGAGGCTGCGGTGGCCGTGAGCATGCCACTGCACTACAGCCTGGGTGACAAAGTGAGACTCCAATTCAAAAAAAAAAAAAAAAAAAAAGACATATGAGCAGTCAACAAATACGTGAAACAATGCTCAGCCTCACTAGTCATGAAAGAAATGCAAATTAAAACCACACTGAGATACCACCTAACTCCAGTCAGGATGGCCATCATCAATAACTCCAAAACAACAGTTGCTGGAGAGGATGCAGGGAAAAGGGAACGCTTCTACACTGTTAGTGGGAGTGTAAACTAGTACGATCTCTGTGGAAAACAGTATGGCGATTCCTAAAAGATCTAAAAATTGACCTTCCATAAACCCCACAATCCCCCTTCTAGGAATATACCCAGAGGAATTCAAACCACTCTATGAAAAGGTACCTGCACACGTATATTTATTGAAGCATTATTCACAATAACTAAAAAAACCAACCATGCTGCCTATCGAAAGAGGACTGGATTTAAAAAATGTGGTACATATACAGGAAAGAATATTACACAGCCATAAAGAAGGACAAAATTATGAAATTCACAGTAACTTGGATGGGCTTAGAGTCTATATGCCAAGTGATGTATTATAGAAACAAAGAACTGAGTACCACATGTTCTCACTCACAAGCGGACCTTGAACAATTATCATAATACTATAAGAAAGGGATTGGCAGTAGTAGGAAACTGCCAGGGGAGGGAGAGTGGGATTGGCAGTTGAGGGAAACTGCCAGGGGAGGAAGGGTCATACCTCATCAACAAGGGTACCTGCATAATCGACATTTGTATACCTAACCCTGAATTGCACCCCACAACTTAAAAAAAGAAAGAAAGAAAGAAACAGCAAAGGCAAGATCACCGTAGTGGAAATTAGCAAGACATTGGTCAATCCCTAACTCTGTGAAATAGCCATCTATGACCTCCAGGTCAAATTCTCCCTCCTTCTCTAATCTTCCCAGTATGAAGTCACCTCTACCTCCTCTGCACCCCAAAAAGCACTTTTTCCACACTGCTTCCAACTGGAATCACTCACAGTCCTACACTTCACTGTTCTTGAAGGCCAGAGTTGTAACCTGTGCAGCTATGCATGGTAAGTTCTCCATAAATGTTTCTCTGAATGCTGAGGAGTTTAAACTTTCTGGGATAATAAATATGGAGCCCATGATCCTGAAACACAAGGTAGGTGTCAGGGGCTAACCTGTCAAAGGCCTGAGCCAGGTCTCCGTGGAGCTGTGACTGGAGTGTGTCTGAAAAACCAAGGCAGTGTCCAGAAGCAGTTTGATTTGTTTGCCAGAGGAAGCAGTGCTGGGCTTGGAAAGACAGCCAGTTCCACTGATGAGCAGCTGACCCTCTCCTAAGAGCAACTTTCCTTCCAATCCCTGATATGGAATCAGGGAAGGAAAGCTCACACCCAGGTCCAGAGGCCAGGGTCAGCTGGAAGGAAAAGCTGTGGCAGAGACTGGAGTCCCATAATTTAATCGGAGTACGGGCCAGATAGGGAAAGGGGGAAGAAGCAAAGGACAGACTGGTGAAGAGCAGCTAGGACTCTGGGGTCCACAGCATCTCTGTAGAAACCCTACCTTTACCATATACAACCTTGGGAAAGTTACTTCTCCTCTGTGTGTCTCCATCTGAAAAGGCTCTTCACCTGAAAAATGAGGACAGTAGTCCTTCCTTACTGGGTTATTCTGAGAATAATTTAAGCTAACCTCTGTAAAGCTCTTAGCAGAGTGCCTGGCACTTAGTTTCAGCTTAAGTGTATAAGCTCTTATTATGGTTATCAGATCAAAAGTATTTATTAACTGCCCTCTGTATGCTCGACACTCTTAGCTACTGAGAATGCAAACATTTAAAAAGCCAGTACAGTAACTCCAAATTAGTGGGCTCATAGTTCAAAAAGGATTATGAGAGCACTGATAAAGAAGACATCTAGCTGGGCTCGGTGGCTCAGCCTGTAATCCCACGCCTTTGGGAGGCTGAGGTGAGTGGATTGCCTGAGCCCGCGGGTTCGAGACCCGCCTGGGCAGCGAGACCTCATCTCTACAATAAATCAAAAAAGCAGCCGGCGTGGTAGCGTGCACCTGTAGTTCCGGTTACTTGGAAGGCTGAGGCGGAAGGATCACCGGAGCCCAGAAGGCGAGGCTGCGGTGGCTGGGAGCGGCCACTGCACTCCAATCTGGGCGACAGAGTGAGACTCCAACTCAAAAAAAAAAAAAGAAGACATCTATTTGGGGAAATGTCAGGTAGGGGTAGTTAGTGAACTCAACTCGAAACAATGTCAGGTCTTCCAGATGGAGATGTTCCACAGACAATTGGGGATAGAGGATTTAGGAGAGATTTGTGTGGGATGTGGAATCTGAGCACTATCCCTCATCGAGAGCAATTGAGACAGGAAGAACAGGTGAGCTCGCAGGGTGTAAGAAGGTGAGATCAGAACACAGGTTGCACGTTCAGACAACCTTCATTAACAGGCAGCAATTGGAAGCAGAGGAGGAAGACGGAAAAAGATCAGCAGACTAGCAGCTAAAGTTGGCATATGGAAAATTTACGAACAGCAAATCACAAATGTCATGCAAGGAATAGATGGGCTCTCCATATGACATGGGACTGCACAAAAGGAAAGGCAGGAGAAGTGGAAAGGACAGTGTCACTGGTAAGAGGTTAGGGAGTTAGGGTGTCCTGCAAGTGGTCACATAGCTCAGATCCACTGAGAACTGGAACTCGGGCCCTCTGGACACCACCAAATGCCTTCCAGTAGGCCACCTCTTCCTCAAGTACACCTTGATTACGTAGGGGCTAATTACACACAGTAGTTTCTAGGAATTGTGAAGCTTTCTGCCATTCTGGTTGCTTCCTTACACCTAACCAAGTGGATAACCAGGTGTATCCTAAATACAGAAGGATAGAAGTCATGGGAGTTCACTTTGCTGTCTGTTAGTAGTTCTTCAAAATTTATAACTCTTATCATCTATCTATCTATCTATCTATCTATCTATCTATCTATCTATCTATCTATCTATCCATCCATCCATTCACCCATCCATCCATTTGTCTATCTATTTATCATCTACATCTGGGTGTAGAAGGCAATAAAGCAAAGTTGAGACTAAAATTAACACAGGAACCAGACTAGACCAGGTATAGAAGTGAAGCAGAAGAGAGGCCAGGCGAGCTCACGAGCAGCAGAGACAAGAGAAGAGGCGGACGGGAGGCCAATAACCACAAGGGTAAGGAAGAGAAAGGTGAAGCCAGGCATTTTGTTTCTTTAAGGTAGTTTCAGGACCACTTGGGCCATTTGTTAAGAAGACTCCAGAGTCCCAGTCCAGGACTACTGGGCCTGAATCATGTAGGAGTGTTTGACTCCCTGGTCCTGAAGATTCTCATATATGCTAGAGTTTGAGAACTACTAAGGTAAACAAAAGTCACTGAAAATGTAGATTTCTTTAAAAATGCGGCAAAATACACTTAACATAAAATTTACCATGTAACCATTTTTAAGTGTACAGTTTAGTAGGTTAAGTATATTCACACCGTTGTGCAACTCATTTCCAGAACTTTTTCACCTTGCAGAATTGAAATTCTACACATTATATAGATTTCTTTTCTTTTTCTTTTTTTTTTTTGAGTTGGAGTCTCACTCTGTCACCCAGGCTGGAGTGCAGTGGCACGTTCACAGCCACCTCAGCATCAACCTGCTGGGCTCTGGCAGTCCTTCCACCTCAATCTTCCAAGTAGCCAGAACTACAGGCACGCGCTATCATGCCCAGCTACTTTTTTTTTTAATTGTAGAGACGAGTTCTCACCAAGTTGCCCGGGCTGGTTTTGAACCCACGGGCTCAGGCAATCCCACTTTCCTCAGCCTCTCAAAGTGCTGGGATTACAGGTTGAGCCATCGAACCCAGTCATTATATAGATTATTATTCTTATTGTTTATCTGTTTAATAGTTTTGCTAACAGTCAGTTATCCTAGATTCAGAGCTGATATGCAGGTCATGAACCACAGATATCACCAAGGGAATCTGGACTTATGGGTAAGGTTCTAAGCAGGATTGGTTGTGATATATTTTGACTATCACCTTTACTTAGGTTGCCATCAAAGTAAAAACTCCATGTACCATAATAGAAATGGTTAATATGAAATAAATATATATTAGGAAAAATATTCATTTTAGTCTAAATTTTTGTTCTTATGACATGTCTTGGCATTTATGTTTAGCTTTTTATCTAACACTCCTAACTGCAGACTGTCACTTGGAATTCTTCCTTTTCATAGGTTCAAAATTGACACATATTCAAAATTTGTGTGATTACTGTTATGTCTGTATTGCCTGGTATACTCACAGTTGCACACACATTTTTATGAACAGAGGCAAATGTGCCATTATGTTGATTTGTTGTCATTTAATATTTATTGACAAATCATAATATGAAGGACACTGAGATGTCCTTGTATTCAGAATTCAATATCCGGTGTCAAACCTACCTAATGAATTGCTCCTGATTTGAGGTCTGTGGTCAAAAGGACTTCCCATTTTAGGGCTTCCTTATGATTTTTCTAGATGTGACTAAATCATTCTCTTTACATGTTCATACTGTAAGTCAGTTCTTTGTTGTGAGGGCTTTGAGTTAGTATTTAACCTACTAAAAATATGTACTTCTAGGAAATCTTTATGTAACCAACATTTTTAGTTATCTTTGTTGTCCTCCACTAAAAATACAGTTTGAAAAATGAAGCCATCCAATTTTTTTCTTTTCTTACATACATGTTATATGATTTCCCTTTAGTACATAATCCTTTTTTACTTATAAGCAGTGCTAAACAAATTTGCATTGAAATACTTAAACTTGATTTTGTAGTAATCAAATTCAAACTGTGTATCATGGTCTACTATATACAATCTTTTGTTTTATCAGATAAATAATGAGATTCTTTATATTTATGTGCAGAGTCGCCTAGAGAATTAAAATATACTATTAAAATACAACTGAAAGCCGGGTTCGGTGGCTCAGCCTGTAATCCCGTGCCTTTGGGAGGCTGAGGTGAGTGGATTGCCTGAGCCTGAGGGTTCGAGACCTGCCTGGGCAGCGAGACCTCATCTCTACAATAAATCAAAAAATCAGTGGGGCGTGGTAGCGCATGCCTGTAATTCCGGCTACTCGGAAGGCTGAGGCGGAAGGATCACCGGAGCCCAGCAGGTCGAGGCTGCGGTGGCCGGGAGCGGCCACTGCACTCCAGTCTGGGCGACAGAGTGAGACTCCAACTCAAAAAAATAAAATAAATAAAAATAAATAAATAAAATAAAATACAACTGAAAAAGGGGGAAAATCTCAACTGTCACAAAAAAGTCATAAATATTTTCTCTCTAATTTGTATAACTGTTCAGTATTACTCTCCTTCACATGTGGAGATATGAGAGTCAAAGAAATTATGTAGTTTCCCTAATGTCTTACACACAGCTAGATTAATTAGTCTTCCTACTTTAAAAAACATTTCAAAGAGACTTTATCCTTTTTCTGCTAACAACTTCATGTATAAAAAGAAAAACAAAATTTCCCCCTTCCTTATCCTTATTTCTCTTTATAGACCTCAGAAAGGCTTTGGTTTTATTAAAGATATGTACTACAAAATATACAAAAATCTTGATGGAAATGTTTCTACGATGTCAGTAGAATCTGCAGACTGTTAATAATTCACCCTCCCCCCCAGAAAGATACAGAGAAGAGATAAGACTAGACACAAAATCAAAATCTACATGGGTCAGACAAATTTAAACATTTGCAGGAGACCCTATGAAAACAGGACCATTGGGTGCTATTTTTAAAATGTGTTTTGCAGTATCAAGGAGATAGTGCAAATAGCTTTTGTGAAAACTGCGACTCAATGAAATAAATGTGTATTATATTACATAGTCACCTCTCAGAAACCCATTATGAAAACCATCAACAATGAGTACCACTGTTTTATACCTTTATGTAGTTTGAATGTGTTATGGTGAACATTAATTATTTTAATATAAAAATTCATCTCCACTATTTTAAAGCTTAATAATGAGGTTTTCCACTTTAGGGATTATCTAGGTTAGATTTTAAATTGAAATTAATTGTAATAATTTGAAATTAAGTGTTTTACTTAGTAGCCCAATATTTTTCAGGACTTTCTCCCCTTGGAGGTATCTGTGCATTTTTGTATCACAAATGAATTTTAATACTACTTTGGGACAAACAGAACAGATTCCAAAAGCATCATATTCTAACCTAGAATGTATTTAGAAGCTATCTGCCATTTTGAAGTATGAATGGATATTTGAGAATTTAATTCTTGTTACTTTGTGATAAACATTAATATCCCCAAGTGTGCTAACAGCACTTAGCTCTTGGTGCTTTACAAGACCCTGAAAACATGACTTGATTACATTTAATTTGATTCCAATTAAAAAGCACTTAAGAAGTTTCTTTTGAATTAGATTACATTGAATGTCTCTACAGAAGACACTTCATTATCTGAGGCAGCTTTAATTTAAAATGATCACAGAGAGTGAAAAACACTGTTCATTTTAATAAAATGGGTTTAATTCCATATCATTATTTCACAATTGCCTGCTGTAGATTCTGGTTTATTAAATAAATGTACAGGGGCACTGGGAAAAGCATTTGTAATCCTGAGTGCCTCATCACAGTTCACCCAAGGCAGAACTAGCCACATGGCTTTTAAGTCTTGACAGAAAACAGAAACTCTGTGGGGGGAAAAATGTCAATTAAAAATGAGGAGATAATATCAAGGCACTGAGTGAAAATATTGCCTTTTTACGAAATTTTAATCAGTGAGTTTTACTCCTGAAATTTCATGAAAATGAACTTCTGACTGAAGCTACAATAGCCAAATAAATGCAAGGTGTCATAAAGCCTTCCTGAACTATAACATTTCCCCTTTTAAACACAAAGAACTACCTTGAGAACAAATTACTATGTACTCACAAATAGGACGAAAATCAGAACAAAAACCGTTTGTCTTCCCAATGCAGCATTCACCAATTTTCTACAGTGTTATTTTACAGGCCCCAGTTTGTGTTAAAGTTTTAAAGGAAGAAAATGATGATTTAAAACAAAATGATGATTAAAAACAAATGTCCTAGAATCAGTTATTTTGTACTAAGCATAAACCACATGGCTAGCTTTCATTGGAAGAGCCCTGCAGATATATTTGGCATGCCTATCTCTGATATTTCAGGAATAAAGGCAATTTTGTGGTTTGTGGTTACTGATTAAGCACCAAGTGAACTTGTTGTGTGTGTTCTTGTATAGGAAAATCTGCAGCATTTTGAACATTTCATTCATGTAACAATGTCTTTATTATGCTTTCCAGAATTAATTGACCTAAAATCCAGTGACTCTACGATATATCTATTGGATAATTAGAACTCTAAGGACTGACAAATAAAACACATTATTGACTTTTAGACCTTCAATCAAACAAATATTTACAGTTGCAATTTGTGAAAATTATTTCCTTTTAAATTGGCATTATATCAAAATCTTGAAACATATCAGTGTCATCAATACCCTCCTCCAAAATTAGGATTAAAGTCTAAAAACAATGCTACAACTTTTAGAACAACCTGCACCTGCTCTCACAGTTTAGGTGGGTCTCCTCTGAAGACAAATGAGACTTCATCATTGTTAGCTTCTTTGAAAGTCTGCCTGACCTTGAGACCAAGAACTACAGCGCAGGGGGGAATAGTGACCTAGTTTAGTGACCAGCAGCTATAGATATCAGAGAATGTGCTTGTTGTCAATGGTCATTGCTAAAATCTGTCTATACCACACTGGAACAATCAATTTTGTAAATGATTGCAATAATCAAGGAAATTGCCTAATTTATAAATCCTTGCATACAGCATTTTAATGGATTCCTCCATTTTAATGCTGATGCCTTCAAAGCTAAATGAATTGTTGTCCAGGCTGTCATTACACAAAATGATAAAAACATTCCGTCTGGTGGAGAAACCACATCTCATGGATATTCAGACCCTCAACCCATAATCACTCATTAGTGACTTCCATGAAAGTTGTGCACCACTGAACCTCTCAGGAAGAGCAAAAGAGTGGCCTTATTTGTGTCTGTACCTTTATGGAAATACCTGGTTTCATTCTGGAAATTGAACAAGTTACTTTTCACAGAATTGGAATGTTTTGGACGTGTCCCCCAGTTCTAACAGTCCCAAATTGTAGTAGTTTTTCTCTCTTTCTCCTTTTTGTCTAACGTTGTGTCATTTTTTACCACTAAGCCTCAGAGTCAGGAGGCTCAGCCACTCTGCACTCCCAGATCGTGAATCACATCAACGTGGACGACGCTGGATGCACTGAAGTAAATGTGTGATGTCCCAACCTTGACTCTCCCACTAACAGGTAAATCTACAGAGTCCACCTGGAAACCCAGGCTGCACACTTAGCTCTTTCCCTAAGCCCGCCACACATAGATTGCTCTTCTCAGTTAAACCTTGGCCAATTGATTCCAGCCAATAGTGTGCTGTCAGTACTTTACTTACTGCTCAATCTCACTAACCTGACATTTATGGTGCACTGATTGGCCTCTGTCAGTGGTGCTGGTTGTAAATTCACTTTGAAAAGCTTTGTGTTAACAGCCTTCAACCAGGCTCCAAGAAGAGTACGAACAGGCAGCCTGACAATTGCTCGACCTCCTGCCCTTATTACAGTGAGTAAATCAGGGTTTGAGCCATTAGGCTGGAGCTTGGGGCCTACACAAAAAGGATTGACATGACGAAAGGTCAACCTCTGTCACACATGTGTAACAATTTGGATAATGGAATTCTGTAACTTATCTGAGTGAGGTGGCAAATGCTTACAAGGAAAAGTATATTCTGTTCTGGCTTCTCTGGCTTTTATGCTAAGTACTTATACTGAAGTCTGTATTTCTTGTGTAAATATACAAGGAATGTCTGAACTAATGAAACCTTGGAGCATATACGATTTTAAAAATGAATCAAGAAAAAGAGAGAGGGGAAGGCTCATAGTCATTCTATACATGTTCCTTAGAATGGTAAAAGGTTTTTCCCACACTACCAACGTAATACATCTACCCTCTGAGAAGAGAAGATGTTCATACTGTGGACATGATTCCCCAGCTAAGTAATATGCAGCTTTGCATATCCAAGTAAAAAAAATTTAATTCATAATATTATACTATAAGTGATTCCAGGGTAGCACAATGGATTTTCTTGGATAATTAAAACTACCTTAACTTACACAGTGAAATAAGGAAACTTCCCTGCTGGTTTCTCCAGACCAGTGTTAGCATACGACAATTACATCAGATCCCTTGCTGTGGTGCAGTGACTGAGCAGAGATTTCATCTATTCAGTCACCTCCGAGACCCTGGCTTGTCCTCCTATACCTTACATTTAGGTGAGTATGAAAAAAAAGAAAATATATATATATATATATATATAACATGATGTAAGAAAATATGCAGTTATGGACCAAGAGATACTTTTGAACTGTTTTCTTAATATGGATAAAATGCTATCAATAAAAGAAGCAATTTTTAAACAATAGATAAACTGAACTAATGAGAAAAGTAGTCCTGTGGGTACAGAACACATCTGTCTTTCTAAAGTATTTGCAGCTAAACACTGTAGAGTCACGTGTGTGTTGGGATTCTACCTCACTAATGTGAGAATTTCCAAACGGCTGTTATAATTTTTTTTTTAAAGCAGAATCAGTTTTGGACTTAGAAAACCAAGGGTGGCACTTGCAGCATGATCCATAAGCCAAAAGGACCAGGGCTGTAAACAGACTTTTTCAAAGCCAACTTAAAGTACTAAGTTTGATTTTTAACACAATGCTGGAAACCATTCCAAGAGGCAGCAGATGGTTTTACAGTTTATGTAAAACTACAAAATGCTCACACTCTATCAAATGGGCACCACTATAAAAGACATCTTCAAATCAAATGAGGCAAAAGCCAGAGATACACCAGCTGTTACTCTGCATAATTTAAAACATAACAGTAGAATTACTGTGGTTTATTTGTAAGGAGAAATTATTTAAATTTCACAAAAATGGCATATTCAAAACCAAGCTGACAGGCAAACTAGTATAACAAATGAAAAATTGCTGTGAAACACAATTTTTACTTCAATGTAACTGTGACAGTCACATAATTCTATTCCCTGCTGTTTTGGTGAATCAGGCTAAAATGAGACAAACTTATAAAGCAAAAAATATGGAGTATATAATTACAGTACTATTACCAGAACAATTTTTAAATAATTTTAATTTAATTTAAAACAATTAATTTAAAATAATATTTTCAACATAATAATACATACAAATGGGTACAAAACTGTATATATAAAATTCAGTCATTTATAGAAACATACATAATACATTTAAAATATAAAAATCAATTAATTTTCTTCTAGTACCAATTACCTCTGATGGTTTTGAAATATAAACATTTAGCAATGTGTAATATATTTTTAATACTGGTTTTCATTAATATCTTTTGACCTAAGCTACATGGTAATGATGAAAAATAGACCATTTACTTGAAAGCAAAACTCTCATCAAATCTAAAATATTATGGCACAAAATCAAACCAAAAAAAGGCCCACATTATGTTATCCCCCTTGATTTTATGAAGAAAAATAATGAAAGTTTCCATGTAGTGCAGATGAAAATGAGACACTCAAATTTACTCAGGCAACAGAAAACAGGGTCTGTACAATTGAATCCCTTTCTGGTATCTTGACTGCAGTCCTAACAAGTCACTACATTATTTCAATTAGCAAGATAATTTTTCTAGGTGAAAATAAATGCAAATTATTTTGTCATTCTTGCTCAAATTTCTTGTCAAATCAAACTTTGAGTTGAAAGACCTGAATAATTCTAGCCTATCTTAAGCTGTAATTTTATTTTATACTTCCATATTTTATTCCAGTAGAATTTTTAAGTATATACTGGGTACATTCCTCAGGTCCAGTCATATTAAATTCTAATGTTAAGCAGAAAGGGGAAACCATGTGCAACTAGATTAATTTATCTCCAGGGAAAAGGGGCACATTAATAATTGAGATAATGTTTTCATAAATGTTGGAATAAAATGTGCCTTTCCACTTCTTTATTAGAAAACACATTAGGATAAAATTATCTCACTCTCATCAATAAGACCTAATTGCTGAGAAAGATTCTGTTTTCTTTGCAAAATATTCAGAAAGATTTTTTTCTCCATTACATTCAAATAACTAGAAATATATTGTGCATCCAAATCTTGGTGGATCAATGTATATAACCAAAGCAATTGCTTGTCTAATATACTCTGCAATGTTTTAAAGTATCTGAATTTATTATTTTAAATAAACACTTTAAAATTCTGATTGTAAAAAACTGGCAAAAAACGACTAATAATTTGACTTTTAGCTTGTCAATGTCCCTTAACTTGCTTTGGCTTATTGCAGAAAGAGAGAGAGGAAGAGAGGGAGAGGGAGAGGGAGAGGGGGGAGAGAGAGAGAGAGAGAAAGAGGAAGAAAGAAAAAAGAAAGAAAGAAAGAGGGAGGGAAAACAAAAACTCTTGGAGTTTCCCATTTCCTATAAACAATCAAAAGAGTCAAAACATATTGAATGTAATGGAATGATATGATATTTAAGTTTCTTTAAATTGCTGTATTCTGAAGAAGTGGGATTATTCACCAAGAAAATGTTAACAACAAAAAAAAAAGATCATATGCTTACAAACCAACCAAAAGCTCTCTGTAGCTGATATATATTAAATATAAAAGTCATTTTTCTACAAAGAAAATAGAGCTTCTAAAGATTAAACAAAAGGAGTAACTAAGGTGAATCTGGCTGTTTCTGTAATAAGCCTTCATGTGTATAATAAAGTACAGTCATACTAAAAACAATGAACTGTAAACTGAAACAAAAATCCATCATCTACTTGGAAACAGTGACAGGAAAAGATTAGCAATCCATTTATTGTACTGAAATAAAGATAAGTAACCCTGGTAAGATCCATCAGGACCTGGATATTGAACTCTAAATATAAAGACATTTTTAAATCAGCAAATGACTTGAAGAAATGTGAGGAAGAGAAATTATTATAGTTGACTTTTAAAATAGTCATGATTCAATTGCTTTTAATTATTTAAAAATATGCTTTATGTCGACCTGATATTCTGGAAGACATCTAAAAGAATATGTTTTTGAAATGGATAATTATTACATGAGTCATTAAGCAATTATTGCCAAACATTTCCTATAGACTTACAATGTCTTCCAATTACTGATTTTTTTCTAATGTAAATAGCATAATGAACTTTAAAATTTCACAATGGAATTTAGGTTTAAAAGGAAGAGCTAAAATTTAAGGAACAATGCAGCATTTAGACTCTTCTGTTTTAAATGTTACTTAATTCAAATAGTCAAGTTTCATAAAAACAGTAAATCACAATGCTTACAAATTAAAAGTAAACTCACACTTATATTTTTAAAATAATTATACAAATAAAAATCTGAAGTCAATTTTGTAAAGTAACTATTTTATCTTACAAATGGACATTGACACTAAGTTACCTAGCCCTAGTTAGTCACATTTTATATAATTTCCCAGGAGACTGATACATTTTGCATAGCTGAGGTTTAATATCTCTTCAATCCCCCAAACGTTTGTTATTCTGTTGTTACAGTTGATGAAATAGACTAATGATGTCCTGAACTTAGAATTAGGGACCTGTAGATCATTCAAGCATACACCCAGAAAGACTTTTTTCTAACACAGAACCAACTCTGTGTACCACCACACTCAACTCACACACTCAACTCACACACCCCGAACAATACTTAAAACTCATTTTATATCTACCGAAGTATAATGAAACAGAAAAATACTAACTGAATTCTTCAGTCTCTTTACTACAACAGAATTTTAACTTTGTCAAGCACAAGAGAAGGTATAAAGAAAAATTCCATAGTTTTCACTGTTAATATACATTATTACATATGTGTAGTGGCCTCCTGCCAACATCCCAATCATTCAAAGCCTTCTAGGAAAAAAAAAAGAACTATCAGATTTTTTCATGTTTATGGCTTTGTCCCCTGGCACTCTAAAAATAGACAGGCATCAGAGGGCAATAGAATAGTGTTCCATTTTAACATTTTCAGACAGAGCAAATCTGTACTATTGAACAACTGCTTTACGATTTCCTTAGAAAAGTATTGGCAGACCTTTAACTATATAATATTAGAGTCCCTAATAACACCTCTGGAACATGAAAAGTGCCTGGGAGTGTTTTATAAACTTTAAACCACAATGGAGGCTACAACTAATTAGTCAGAAACAAAAACCATCTAGGAAATGTTTCAAAGCCTGATGCTTCAAGCCTGGGCACCGCACTCCAGCGTATTAACTATAGGGTAGCCAGCCCACTGGCTGCCATATCTTCATATGGGACTGCTGGGCTTTGACCTCATACATTCAGCTCCTACCACCATTAAAAGAGGCTTTACAGACACAGGACTCAGCACCCCATCCCCAATGGTCATGGGAGGCTTCTGGAAGCCAGATCTGTTTTTAATAACACTATATCTCCAGGGCCTAATATAGTGCTGGCCAGAGTGGGTGCTCATCAGAAATGTGAGTGGATTAATGAGTCCCATGAGTTTTACTCAGTGACTATGAGGCAGCTCAAGGTGAAAATGATCATCTTGGCAGGCCGGTGAGCCAAGAGTGGGGACAAACTCTGCAAAAAAGACCCATTAATGGAGCCCAGAGGTCCATGTCAACTTGGTCCCTAATGAGTAAGAAACTTTCTGTGCTAGCTATCCCCACTTCATTGTATCACCTGCCACCGTTAGTCAGATTTACATATTGCTTAAACAAATGATATCTAGTAACTTATAGTACACAAATAACTCCATGGATGGAGGTGGCTAAAATGTGTAGGGGGATAAGTGTCTATTTCTTCAGGACTGAACCTCAATAATTAACCATGAAGTTTTGGAAGAAATGTTTTGGGGTTGGCATTTTTCAAGTAGGTTATTTTAAAATGATAGCATCAGAAAAGATTGTGCCATTGCAGCATCACCATGCCAGAGTTTTCCCATGTTTTGATCTTCTATCTTGTTGAAGATTACGTGGTTTCACTTTGTCAGAGAAGAAACAGAATTTGTGATTTCTGGATCCCAACATAATTTGCTTACTTCGGACACTTTGAAAGTTATGAAACATACTGCTGTTTCTCACATTCAGCATTAACAAAACTGTTTTTATCTGGGAAAGTGCATCTGGCTCTCCTTCCTCCTCCCTATGCCTCTGTTCGTTCTGCCCATTACCAGAAACACACTGGAAGAGCTTAGGTTGGGACACAAAGGTCACCCAGCTCTCACCCCAATGCCCAACCTCCCCTGCTATGTCTCCTCAGCTGTTTTCCCTTTTTCTCAAAATTCAGAGAGGCTCACGGTCAAATCCGTCCCAGTTGGGTTGCAGGCAGGTTAAGACGACTCTGTCTTCAGATACCTGCAGGCCCTGTCTTCCCGGCTGGGCTGCTGTTGTGTCAGCCCCCAGCTGTGCCAGCCTCCTTATGGCAGATGCTTCGGACCCTGGGCATTTAGAGACCAAGAAATCTATTCTCTACCACCCTCTGAGGGGGCCAAGGGAGGCTGTCTCCGTAGTTGCCACCGCCAGGGGCAGGCTCTGTACCGGCTGCAGTTCGGTGCGGGGGACGCTGGGCAAGGAGAACTTACCTCCCAGAGGTGCTGCGTGTTCCTCACGGCGCCCGCCTGCACCTTCTCCGGGGGCAGGAGCACGCCCTGGAAGGGCCCGATCCAGGTGCCCTGTTGGATCCTCTGCGCCGCGCAGATGCCGTAGGCCAGGCCAGGCACGGTGCTGGTGCACAGGCATACCTCCCGCGGCAGGTCCCGCAGCCACTCGGGCAGCTCCGGCGGGGGCGCGGCGGCCGCGGCGCTGCTGGTGCCCACGAGCCGGCGCAGCGAGTGCAGCGGCCCGTGCATGGGGCACTCGCCGTTGCGGTTGTCCGCGCACATGTCGCAACCTGCGGGAGACGCAGGAGGGAGGGAAGGAAGAGAGTCAGCCTGGCCGCGCGCAGTGGCCCATCCTCGGAAGCACCCCCGAGACAGCAGCTTCCCCGCCCGCCCGGGGAGTCGCCTGCGAGGGGAGTGACGCCGTGGGGGCGCAGGGACCACTCGCAGAGGCGAACCCGCGCCGCTTCCCTGGAACTCGCCGCACCCAAACCTGCCTGGGCTACCCCAAAAGCCTTCGGATCTGAGCGCTGGTAGCATCGTTGCTCTCGCCACGGCGCGCTGGTCTCTCTGCGCCTCTCCCTGTCTCTGTGTGTCTCTGTCTCTCCCGCTTCCCTTCTGTCTCCAGGTCCCGGTGACCCTCTCACCCGCTCCCGTGGTTTCTGTCTAAAGGCATTTCAGGGTGTTTATCCTTGTACCACCAAAAAAGCCCGTCTCTCGCCCAATCTGGTATCTTTGAGAGATTCTATACTGGTCACCTGGTTTTCCTCTTGTTACAATTACTAAGGAGACGCATCATTTTACAATAATCAGGACAGGTGGACGACCAGTCTGGTGCGGGGCGCCATTCGCACTCCCCTCGACCCAGAAGCTTCCTCCACCACCTTCCCAGCGCCGCAGGACAGGGTGGAGCAGGCCTGGAGCGCTTGGATTCTGAGCCGCAGCGCCAGCCTCTGAGGGCGCGCCTGCGCTGGGTTCCCTAGAGCGCCGGGTCAGCGCCCACCTCTAGACACTCCAGCCAGGCAGGGGCAGGTGGGCACCGGAGGGGAGCGGCCGTCTGGAGGGTTTGGTGTGTGGGTACTTGCGTGCAAGCTCATCCTAGACGCCGAAAAGAAATGGAGAGCAAATTTAACGATGAGGGTAATGGGTCTTTAATGATCAGGGGAATGGGTCAATGGAGAGGGTCCCAACTCCTGCCCCGACGGCTGATTCTGCGGCTAAAAGCGATTCCCTTGTGCTACTGTGTGCAGCTGTGGATGAGGCTGTCTCTCTCCGACACTCCCCCGAGCTGTCGCGCGCGCGAGGGGACTCCGCCCTCCGGGCTGGGTG
>NW_007259807.1:226375-234087 GCF_000164805.1 Carlito syrichta
CGACCCGGTCCCCGAGCCCAGCTTCCTGGGGAGCCACAACCTCGCGCAAGTGTCAGGCCTATGGCACCGGGCCTGACACCTGGCGAGTCTCGCCTGGCAAGGATGGTGAATGCCGAGCATCCGCGGATGCGCCAGCGCTCGGCAGCAGGTCGCTTTAGGGGCCTCCAGGCACCTGCGCAGGGCCTTGGTCGCAGCCAGGCCTGGTGGATTACCCTGGGTGTGCCCTATCTGTGCTGAAGCAACCGAAAAGCCAGGAACTTACGAGTCAGTGAAAAACTTTCAAAGAAGGAACTCGGAATCGCAACCCAGCATGGTGAGAGGACCTTCGTTGTGCCATTTGCTTCAGAGCAAGGGAGGCTGAACAACGCGGCATCCTATCACAGTGGAGAGGGCTCCAGCCCAGCTGCCATCCCCTGGATCAGCAGCTCCCAAGAGAGCCTGCGGAGTGAGAGGACCGGACCATGGGACTGCAGCCTCTCAGAGGTGTCCTCAGGTCTCTCAGCCTCTCAGAGTCCTACCTCTGGGCCTCCTTCACACAAAGGCCTTCCTCTGCCCTCCCCTGCCAGCAGCACAAACTATTAAATTGTCCAAGGCTCTGCTTTTGGCCCCAGGCTCTAGATGAGGGTTTTCCCAAGTTATCCATATGTCAACCTTTCATATGTCAACACACACACTTCACACAAGCTCTCAAGCTTTTGAGTGTGAAAATAAAGCTTTATGACATTTGGGAAATAATGAAAAGAAACACAATCAACACTCACAAGTACTGAATGCCTACTATGTGTCAGGTGCCTATTGTGAACCAAACTCACTACCACATTATCAAAGTACCATGAACTCCATTTTGCAGACAAGGCCACTTAAGGATTCATGAGCATTGTCACATGACCAAGGATCAGAAGCAAGAAGATGGCAGAGAAAGGATTCACTGTCAGGTCTGCCTGACTCCAAAGTCTGCAAACCCAGAGACTTAAAAAGACTAATGAAAGCTGGGAGAATTTTCTATCCAAACTCATGACTCAATCAACAGAATTGAAATAATTCACTGAAGTAACTATTTGGGATTCACAAAAATTGCTGTAGCATGACTGAACTACAGAGGTGTCTCTCTTTCCCACACTCTTGGGTTTGGGGACATTAAAAAGAATAAATAGGTAAGTAAAGAGAGAGTGCCCATAAATTTGAATGTTAGTGTCTGACTTTAAAGATGGTCTTTCAGCGCCTTAGCAAAAATGGCTAAAAACAAATGACAATAAGTCAAGGCAATATGCCCATGAAAATAAAAATAAATCACTCCAGGGAGTTTCTTAACAGACTTTTCCTTTCTGGCTGACTCAATGAAGCAAAGGGTAAGAAGCAGGAGTGTGTAGTATTCACTCCCCTTACAGCCTGGACCAGAGATTCTGCTGACTTCTAAGTTCTCCACATGTGTCATCACATCATCTACATCAGTAATAAAATAAGGAGCAAAGGTTCCAACTCCAGCTACTACCCCCACGGAGAAGAAGCACACTTCCTGATACTTGTAATGCATGATGATAGAACGATGGCTAAGCCCTTTCTTCAAGAAGCCCTCTAAAGCCCTCTTCAACTTATTAAATTCCATTTATCTCCACAAAGTGTTACAAAGTGTTACAAAATTAAGTGAAAAACGGAGGCTCCCCAGTATCTACAAGACTACCTGTATTTTAGATCTGCAGCAGAGTAGACAAGACCAACCCAATCCACTTTAATTAGTCCACCCAACGTGTATCTTCTTAATTCATGGAGCACTTCATGCTATGTCAAAATATTTTGCTACAAAAGTTGACCAATTGCCATCAAAATATGTTATAGTCTAACTTTATTTTTTAATACACAAAGTCTTCCCAGCTGAAAAAATTTAGATTCTAACTTATGTCGCAAAGTCTCAGGGCAGCTTGAGAATATTAAAAACAAGTAACATTTGTTGGGTTTGACAAATATGGCGCAAGTAGACACACATTCTAACGGAGTGTTTCCTAGACATAAACACTGACATGAAAAGTTCTGAGGGAGGAGTGGGCTAGTTGCCCAAACTACATATAAATACATATAACATATAGATATCCTCATATTTTATACACATACCACAGAGCATTTCAGGCCAATCAATACACTGTACAAGTCTATTTGTATTCATAGTGAGGAAGCTAATAAATGTTCCTGCCTTCTCTTAAAATAAGGGAGTTTTTGTACAAGTTCATAGTTATTTAAAAAGGAGTTTTCATATCTGTGAGCGAGATTTTCATATGCTCTTGCCAAGATCCTTTGAAATGCTGCTTTAGCATTAGGAAATAGAAGAGATTATGGTTCCTTTCCTATCTTGAATATATCTGTCAGCGCTCCTGTCCTTGGGTTCCCGAGTAAGGGGGGGGATGTCATTAGGTTACAGACTTGTTCACCTACTGACTTCAGAAGGCCAAGTTAAAGGAAGAGCAGACTTTCACTCTTCATTTCATACCCTCCTTCTGTATTGTTTGAACGCCTTCACAATGGATCTACCATGGTTTTCATTTCTGGAATTTGCGTTTCGCGTTCTAGGAAAGGTGAAATATAAAATGCGTCGGCGCTTTGAGTGTCTGGAGAGGCCCACAGTCACGCGTGGGCGTGCGGGAGAGCCAGCCGCGCCACGCCTCCAGTCCCCGGTGCCTCTCCGACGCCTTCGCCGGCCCTCACCTCTGTTCCGGAACCAGGGCCTGCTTCCCCGCCTGGGCAGCGTTACTCGCGCGGGCTGTAAATCCTTCCCGACCGCCGCCGAGGTCACGGCCCTCAGCCCCGCAGGCCGAGCCCCGTGGGGCCGGCGCCCATCGATCCCCGGGAGTGCCGCCTGCTGGCAGCGCCGTGTGCGCCCCGGGCGGGGGGTGGGAGCGCGGATGGGAACGCGGGTGGGGATGGGGACGAGAAGAGGGGTGGGGGTAAGGGTGAAAGCAAGGGCGGAGGGCAGGAAGAGCACCGCGATCAGGAGCCCTCCGCATCAGGGCTCACGCCCCGGGGCTCCAGCCTTCACCCTTCTCCTGCCTTCCCGCGCTGCAGGCTAGAGGGATGGGGAAGAGGTGCTGATGCGCGCGGTGGGTGCCCGGGCCTCGACTGGCAGAAGATCCCGCACCTAAGACTGAGTTTGGAAGGTCTCGCCCCGCTCCGGCCCACGAAGGGCTCTCTTCCAACACCAGGCGTGGCCGTCGACGCCACTCTCACTCCAGAGCCCCCGCTGCGCCCTGCCACCCACGCGGCCCTCTCCACCACCATGCGGGGGTCTCCCCGACCCCCGGGCGGGTCTGGGAGCAGATCCAGAGGCGAGGCGGGTTGGCCTGGCCACCAAGAAGGGGAGGATTGCGGTCGCGTGCATTCGGGGCGGCCCAGCACGCGGGGAATTGCGCGGGACTGTCCCTCTGCGCGGGTGAAGCTCCCGGCAAGGGGCGGAAGCGCTGCGCCTCCCCTGCCCGGCCTGGCAGCCGGCTGGGCCCGGGGACCGACAGGGAGAGACAAAGGGGGAGGGAAAGGAGGCGGGAGGGGAAGTGTGGGTTTTATTTGTCTCCCGATGACTGTATTAATAAATTAAACGGGAGCGCCGCGTGCGAGGGTGAGAGAATATTGCGCGGAGATAAACCTCGCCGGCCCCTGCCCTGCGAGGCCTCCATATACAACGCGGGGATGATGAATAGGAGCCGCGAGGGGAGATCGAAGTGGGTCTGGGCTGGCTCTGCTCTGCCCTACAAAACTATAGGGCAATTAATTGTGGCTTGTCCCCTCATCCTTCATCTCCTGGTGGCACATATCGATGGAGATTACTGCTGATGGACCATTTTATCACCTTAAATAAACAGTCGCCACCTCTTCTAACCTCAATCTAATATATGGCTCCATGTTCAGTTTCAGGGCACCAGATAACGAAAGATGTAAAACAGCTAAATCGTGTGTGTTACGGGATGGGGCTGGGCCTGCACACGAAAGGAGAGAGACCAAAGAGAAAAAGAAAAATAGAACCACACCCGAGCCCACACGCCGACGCCAGGCTCCCTCCCAGAGCGACCAGGTCTGAAATCTAAGTGGCTCCCTGGACCCTGACGGCGGGGATGCGGTGCCAGAGGGGCGCAGCAGATGCGCCTCGGTGGCACCGAGTTCGCTGGTGGGCCACTGGGCTCGAAGTTCCCCAGCTGGGTGGGGAGAGATGAGGGGAAGGTCAGAAAATACTCGCCCCTCCTTTATCTCTTTCCCTGACCAGGAGCCAGGACGTGAATGAAGCCCGGCTCCTCCCAATTCGACAAACCAGTGTTGGGCCCGGCTTTCCTTCTCTCTCCCAGCCACTCTCCCCAAACCCTTGAAAAGCGTTGTGCTACCAAGAAAGAATTCTCCAGCCCTGTTCCTACCCCCGCGCACATGCCGGCACTGTTCCCCTCACTGTTCCCTGCGCAGGGGGACTCCCCTATGGCGGGTGGGGACAGAGACTCCTCCTCCCCGCTGGGGGAGATGCAGGGTGGTCCCCCTCTCCCTGGACACACAAGACAGGCAAAGTCAGCTCCCGCCTCCCTCCCAGGTGTTAAGGAGGAACTGTTTCACAAAAAGATATGAAAGACGACTGTAACTGAGGAGAAAGAAGACCCGGGAGGGATCCTGGGTATAAACACCAAGCTCGCCCTGCGGCTGCCTCTTGCCATCTTCCAAAAATGAGTGACACAGCCTCAGAGGATGAACCAGCTCCCAGAAGGCGACAAGAGGCCACTGAGAGGGAGCCCTTGGAATCAATGGCCTCAGACAACCTAGCAGCGAACCGGGGCAGCAACACAAGAACTGGAAAGGAAAGGCCCCATCCCCCGTTTACATTACGCGACGCACCACTTAGAAGAGAAAAAAGAGGCGGCCGCAGCTAAGTGGTCAGACATTCGGTGGAAAGTGCACTTCAGTCACAGGATATGTTGATACCCAGAGTCAGAGAACAGAAATACACTCACTGGAAGAGCTCACTCTACCCCACTGGGCTCACTTGCACAGTTGCTGCTGTTTTAACATCTTTTTGTGTGAAAGAAAGCTACAAGCCCCTTCACTGTGGCATCTGCCATAGAGGCCAACAAAGTTTCGAGGTGAAACTAATGTTACTGAGTTATTTTCTTACAGAGCAATGTTAGCATGTATTGCTGATCTAGGCAAAAAAGCTACTTTATTGAAGGGAAGAAAGAAGGGGGTTCCCTTTTTTGCCTTGAAAGAAAAGAGAAAATGACTCAATACCTTTTTAAGTACAAAGTGACCAAATGAAGCAATGTTGGGTGGTCACTTTACATAATTGTTTTAGAGGGAGATGGATAAAAAATGAAAAGAAAAACTAGAGAAATCTATACATGATAAATTAATGGGAGCTCCCCTTCCTGCTTTACCCTGCCTCTCACCTCACCCCCAATTACATACAACTCAGAATGAGAAGCTCCTGTTTTTCAGTCCTTCAAGAGCCATTCTAGCTCCTTCCCCTGCTAAAGATAAAAGTTTCCCAGGCTTTGTACTTCTGATTTGGTTCAAGGCTCTGGTTAGATTAAACTCAGTCCGTTTTCATCTTTGTAAAACTCATTCCATGGTTTCAAATGAGTGCCTAAGCTTGCTAGTCTAGAGAAGTTCCTGGAAGAATGAGAGGTCTGGTCTCCCAGCATCTCACAGGGCTACCTTAGCTTTCTATTTTCTTTGGCAATCGCCCTTTAATTAGTGGACAACATGGGGTGTAACTCTCATAGGACAATCTAACTTCCCTTCCCTTGCTGTCTTTTCCTCTGCATTCCCTAGACTGAAGCAGCCCAGTTAGTTGACTCAAAAGGAGATAGATACCAGAAGATTAACACAACAGAAATAATTTAAATGAAATTATAATGCATTTCCTCCAACCAGAGGAAAAAAGTGCAATCAACTGGTTCCATAGCCATATACTAATTAGGAATCTATCCTAATTCTTTCTCTGATTAGTCTAAGTTTTCTCTGGTGAGAATGTATTAAATCTCCAGACTGCACTGTGCACAGGGAGCTTACCACACAGCAGGGCTTTAGGGCATGCTGCTGGTGTCTTTTGCAGCAGATTTAATTCAGAAGAGAAACTGCAAGATTGATGAAGCACTCCCAGTCCGTGATGGCCATATTTCACTTAGCAGTACTAAATGCCTTTTCCAAAGCATTTTTATCTTTTTTATCTCACACATTAAAAGAACTGCCTTGAAACAACACATTCAAGAAATTCAGTAGATCATTTTTTTAAAAAATCCACCAGGACAGAATGATTTTTAAAATTTTCTGAAACTCTGAAATACAATAGACGTCTTAGCTGCACAGCAAAATTGCAGTTGAAAACTAATATTTTGCCCCAGACTCTAGAAATGAAAAAAGTAAATACAACCGGTTTTTCTGCAGGTAATTAATATCTTCATCACAACAATGATCTCAAATATTATTAAAATATTAATACACTTCAACCACTAGGCTGATGTCCAGTGTTTTTCCATCAAAGTAATGACTTTGGAAATTCTGTAACTGGCATTGTTTTGCTCTCACAACGAATTAATAAGTTCACATAATGGTAGACATTCTGCAAGAAGCAACTTATTGAAAAGCGAATAATATGATCAACTTTCCTGACACTGAAGGCAGATGAAGGAATGAGAGGCTGAAAATAGCTGAACGAACGCTGATCTTCCACATCCTGTATTGCTTTCAATCGGACTCTCTCAGCCTGCTTGAATGCTCTCTCCTGAAGTCTCTGGAAGTAGACATCCACTTGCACCTAACTCTTACCCCAAGCGTGCAAACATATTATAACTTCCGCGATTACCAAAAAGAAGCGGAAGTAAAGGAAGACACATGGCCCGATCCTCATTTAGAGTTTAGCTTCAAAACCTCAAAATGGAACTGCACTGGGACAAGCGTTTGGAACTGTGAATACGGGAACCGAAGCCAGAAGAGTCCTGATGTTTAGCTCAGCATTTGCCATTTACTTGGGGGAAAGAGTAAGCTTCTTTTACGAGATCACTGTCACCCTGATTTCCAGAAGTAAATAAGCCAACATGTTCGCGAACACTCGCGGGGTTGAGGGTGCGCGGAGCAGGTGGGATCAGTAGGGAACAGCCTGGCCCTGAAGTCGGAAATTTTTCTCTCAGTAAGTAGCGGAATTGTTTTTTCCTTTTCCTCCTTTTCTAAATAACAGTAGACCGCCAGACTTCAGGGAGAAACTTAGCGTCACAAAACTCCGACTCCAGCGAGGCCCGGCCGGCCAACAGCTCTCGGCGAGTCTCCCCACAACTCCGCGGCCCGAAAACGACCTGACGCGGCCAGTCCAGGCGTGGGGTAGAGAGAAGGAGACACCAGCCCGGGGCTCCACGCCCCCCACAATCGCTAGGAGTCCCTCCCTCGTCCCCGCTAAGGCCCGGCGGGCCGTCCCAGACACTCCCTGTCACGCGTGGCCAGTGCCCGCCCGGCCCCGTGCACGGGGTCCGGCGGGAGGACAGAAGTCCGCACGGTCGGGTCCGCCGGCGACTGCGGGCCCAAACGCTCGGGCTGTGAGCAGATGAGGGGAGGGGCAGAGAGGTCACCCCAAAGTGCCATGCGGCCACCCCATCCGCTCTCCCGCCCTCTCCTAACCCATAAAACTTTTGCCACGGAGGTCCGGGAGGCGCGGGCCCCTGTACACCCCCACCGACCGCCTCCCTGCCGGGCGCCCGCGCTCG
>NW_007259807.1:235131-235796 GCF_000164805.1 Carlito syrichta
CCTCCCAGCCCGCGGCGCCCAGGCCCCATCCAGCAACGCCGGAGTCACGCCGCCGCCCCGCAGAACGGGGCTGCGGGACCAGCCCCCGCCCTCTGCCCGCGCCGGAGCCGACCCGAGCCGGAGTGGCGCAGCGCCCGAGCCGGGTTGGCCTCAGGCGCCGGGAGGCGGGACAGTCTCGCCCCCCGCCCCCTACCCCAGCCCAGGACCTCCAACACCCTACCCCCGGGGTCCCAGCCGAGCCTCTGCTTACCCGAACACTCGGAGCCGCCGGTGGGTGCGTGCGTGCGTCTCGGTGAGCGTGCGGAAAAAGTGTGCGCCCCGGGTGCGCTACATGCCCGTGGGCGGCGCAGGAGGAGAGCCCTGGAGAACCGGGCGCCCCGAACCCTCCCGGCCTGCGCGCGAACCACCTGGAGGCCCGCGGAGGGCGTGGGAGCAGCTCTGCGGTGGGAGCGGGACCCGGGCGGACCTGGGCGCCGGACCCAGCCGCCGTGGGCTGCTGCGCTCGGCCGCGGCCGCGTCCTGGCTCCCTGGCTCCACGCTCTGGCAGCCTCCCGGCTGGACACGTGGGTTTTACGACAGCACAAAATACAAGTGTGTGTGTGTGTGTGTGTGTGTGTGTACGCGCGCGCGCGCCAGAGAGAGAGAGAGAGAGAGAGAGAGAGAGA